>NC_088410.1:92198700-92366200 GCF_034236695.1 Oncorhynchus nerka
AGTGATGCATGTGAGCTAAACATAGCTCACTGTACTGTATTGTTGCGTGCCAAATGGCGGCCTATTCCCTACATAGTGTACTTCTGTTGACCAGAACCCAACATGCCCTGGTCAACAGTAGTGCACTATATAGGGAACAGGGCCCTGGTCAACAGTAGTACACTATATAGGGAATAGGGCCCTGGTCAACAGTAGTGCACTATATAGGGCATAGGATACCTATTTGTGACTGACCCAGCATGTCTGCATGCATGGCTGGACGAGCACAACAGACACAACGCATTTGGATTCAACACAGCTATACGACTACACTGAACCCTCTACATTATTGACGCACAATCTGATTGTTGGTACAGTATCAATAAATGATTAGGGAATTGAAAATTGTTGAGCGAAGACCGCCTTTTGGGGGACCTAAGTGAAAACAAATTCTGTCTTTTGCCATGGGGGTGTCGAGAAAATGTTGCAATTTTATAATTCTACAAATTTTGTCATGGGGCGGAGAGAAAAATGTGCAGTTCTGCAGAGCCATGAATCTGACTAACATAAGAAGGCAGGGAGCCTCAACAGAATCAACTTGGCCTTCGTCTGAGTTGAAGGAACCTTGAATCTTTTCAAAGATTCGGCCCCCATGAGTTATGTGATGAATGATCTTATTGAATGAAACAACTCGTCTTACAAACTAAAGCCCAGTTAACCTCTGATACTCCAGTCTGCAGCCTCTGTTTGCCTGGATATTACTATAAGCACCTAACCCACCTGATAACCTGGGAGTGGCCAACTCCAGTCCAGGAGGTCTGCTGTGCTGGTTTCCCTGGTTTCCAGGTCTACATCAGTCACTGTTCCAAAGGCAGGAGTGAAAACGAGCAGTGACTGTGGAAACTCTCCCCTGTTCAAGTAGTCAGTCGGGTGAACCAAGAACATGCTCAGTATTCACTGTGGGACAATTCATCATTCAGAACCTTGCAAATAGAGAGGTGATGATTAGGAATTATTATAATTCTCTATCATGTGGTACAGAGATGCATGTCCAGTCTATGCAATGCATTTCTGTGTGCAACATTGCTCTATGTAGCCAACTGAAGATTACTGGTGAAAACCCTAGCTAATACATTATATATTATGGGATGTTGTATAGCCATTGTAATTCCATGGTGATGTCCAGTATGCACCGGTCGCTTCTCTCACTAAGCCTCTGGAATAACAACCAGCCCTGATCTCTCCCTCCCCCCTCTCTCTTTATTTCTCTCTCTCCATCTCTCTCTGTCTTTCTTTCTCCCCCCCCCGCTCTCTTTCTTTCTCTCTCTCCATCTCTCTCTGTCTTTCTTTCTCTCCCTCCCCCCTCTCTCTTTATTTCTTTCTCTCTCCATCTCTCTCTGTCTTTCTTTCTCTCACGCCCCCTCTCTCTTTATTTCTTTCTCTCTCCATCTCTCTCTGTCTTTCTTTCTCTCACGCCCCCTCTCTTTCTTTCTTTCTCTCTCCATCTCTCTCTGTCTTTCTTTCTCCCCCCCTCTCTTTCTTTCTCTCTCTCCATCTCTCTCTGTCTTCTCTCTAAGACAGAAAACAACTTCTGCATAACCATTTTAATTCTGGCGTGGGTGTGCAAGTTTTCTGAGGGAGGCAGGGAGGGAGAGAGAGAGCGAGAGAGAGACAGAGACAGAGACAGATAAAGAGAGAGACCATGGACTCTGCATGCTAATGTCTTCCAGGAACAGAGCAGTAGAGGGTTGAGTCCCAAATGGCACCCTATTCCATATAGCGTACATCCTCTGACCGGAGCCCTATTGGCCCAGATAAGAAGTAATGCACTGTATAGGGAATATGGTACCATTTGGGACTCAGCAGAGGTTTGAGGAGGAAAATCCTGTTTAATCCCTGCTATCTGACCACAGGGACCTGCACACAGTTTACAGGATCAGCCTCCCTTTGATTCTCATTCATTAGCAGACCGAGAACAGCCATGCAGCGCCACAATGCATCTAAGGCAGTAGTATTCAAAGTCGAGGTCGTGACCCCTAGTTTTTAGGAACTAAAAATGAAGAGTAAAGAATATTGTATGGGACAATACAAACGTTTTTGAGAAAGGTAATTTGGAAAATACAATTTTATTGAGTAAATGTATTTATTGATTTCTTTTCATTTTGATAAGAGATGAAAATGTAATGAATTTAATGCTATTTGTTGATGTAAAAATCAAAATGTACCGATTTTAAGGTTGTGCCATTAGATTTGGCGTGGGGTGGGGTCGTGTAAAATTCTTGCGGGGGAAGAAATGGGGTCCCCAGAAATTATTGTGGAAACAATGGGGTTTCAGGTGAAAATATTTGGCTGCCACTCATCGAAGGGAACAGAACAGGGTAGAACTGGTTGTGCAGGAAGGGAGCTCAACATTAGTAACAATAACAATTATGTAACAATGTGTTGTCACATATGCAGTGCATTCGGAAAGCATTCAGAGCCCTTGACTTTTTCCACATTTTGTGACGTTACAGCCTTTTTCTAAAATTGATTAAATAAAAAATGTTCCTCGTCAATCTACACACAATAACCCATAATGACAAAGAGAAAACAGGTTTTTAAGTATTCAGACCCTTTGCTATGAGTTTTGAAAATTGAGCTCAGGTGCATCCTGTTTACATTGATCGTCTTTGAGATGTTTCTACAAGTTGATTTGAGTCCACCTGTGGTAAATTCAATTGATTGGAAAGGCACACACCTCTCTATATAAGGTCCCACAGTTGACAGTGCATGTCAGAGCAAAAACCCCCGTGGCCATTCTTAAATGGAAGAAGTGTGGAACCACCAAGACTCTTCCTAGAGCTGGCCAAATTGAGCAATCAGGGAGAAGTTATGCACATCAACAACAATAAGATCAACAACTAATGCTAGCCAGAGCAAGATGAGCTAAAATCAAACGAAGGAACATTAGATAAACTCGCAAACTTTATCTGCTAGTTGGCCGTCATAATTGCACTGATAAACGATGAGGAGTTGTTGCTTCCTCGTCCTTCTGCAGCTTGCCTGCCTTTGCATGCTTGTCCCAACCAAGCACCCAAGCTAACTGGCTAAAGTTGGCTAGCTTGCTAGCTAGCTACTTCCAGACACAAAATGAGAGAACACCTCACACTGACCATTTACCTCACCATAGCAGAGCTGGTTAGGCTGTTTACATTTATTATCTAGAGTGTTCTTGACTAACTAGCTCTTTTTGTGTGCCTATATTTACTGACGCCAGTTGTATTCAGCGGGTGTTTCCTGTTTGTAAATTCATCAGTTGTTCTGCACTCTGGCATGAGCGGAAATGAGGGGGAAAAGTCAGTCATTCACCCACTCCTCCAATGGCATGACATGACATCCTCCTAGCAGTTAGCTATCTAGCTAACGTTAGGCTCTGTGTTTTTAGCTTGCTACATAAATAGATATGCTAGTCAATTAGCCACGTTATGACTGACTTGTGATCATTGCCCCTTCGCTAGTTTGATTGTATTGACATTCCCAGCTTTAGTTACATTTGTTTGTTTCTGTCCACAATATTGAGTCATTGAAACTGAACCAGTGCATCTTGAATGGAGGCAGTAAACAATGTACCAGGTCAGCTGTGATTTACAACCTGATAGCAGTGTGTTTTGGACTACCAAGAAATGTATTGGTGAATTATATTAATCATGTTTTGAACTGCATCCATCTATTCTGCCAACAGTGCCTTAGTGTACGTCATGGAACGTTGAGTCAAATACAACCTATTTTTAAAACCTCTTATAAAGTTGGTTTGTAGCATAAACTGGGAATTTGTGACCGATTGTCTGTTTGTTTCATATCTGCAAAGTAGTTGAAACACAGTCAGTTCCACTTTAAACTTTATGTCACCTGTATGTTTATGTGCTAAACGTGAAACGTGTTTTTTGCAATGGGAAGTAATCGTTTTGATTTTGATTGGGAAATGCTTCATGGTTGTGTTTTTGTATTCTTATGATTGGGACCTACTGGACCTTATGGACTGTTTGTCCTTTAATATCATGCTGTGTGTGACTGCTGTCTCTCTGCAGACTGCTGTCTCTCTATCGGCCCTATGCAGTGGTGTAGTGATGCCTGGAGAAGTGGGTATACTCTAATTTTGCCAGAAAGTTCCCAAACGGCCCGCCCAGTGAAGGAAAGGCACCCTGTGTGAAAAATCCTGTGTTTTCTTATATTATTTTAATGAGTTTTCCTATAGATTTTTTAGATGCTTAAACCACATCAATCTGAATGGGTTGGCCCTGAAAGGGTGGGCCTGTGCCCACCCATGTCTGAGCCCCTGATGCAAACAGAGCATGATGACAATTGCACATCACAAATAGCCTACCAACCAACAGTTCGGAATAAAAAATGTCAATGCCTGGTTTGCACACCATTGTGTGCATTTACTGTTAGATCTCATCAGGTGAAACATCTTTCCTTGTCACACACTGATCTGTTTCACCTGTCTTTGTGGCTGTCTTCACCCCCCTCCAGGTGTCACACACTGATCTGTTTCACCTGTCTTTGTGGCTGTCTTCACCCCCCTCCAGGTGTCACACACTGATCTGTTTCACCTGTCTTTGTGACTGTCTTCACCCCCCTCCAGGTGTCACACACTGATCTGTTTCACCTGTCTTTGTGATTGTCTTCACCCCCCTCCAGGTGTCACACACTGATCTGTTTCACCTGTCTTTGTGACTGTCTTCACCCCCCCTCCAGGTGTCTCACACTGATCTGTTTCACCTGTCTTTGTGGCTGTCTTCACCCCCCTCCAGGTGTCACACACTGATCTGTTTCACCTGTCTTTGTGACTGTCTTCACCCCCCTCCAGGTTTCACACACTGATCTGTTTCACCTGTCTTTGTGATTGTCTTCACCCCCCTCCAGGTGTCACACACTGATCTGTTTCACCTGTCTTTGTGACTGTCTTCACCCCCCCTCCAGGTGTCTCACACTGATCTGTTTCACCTGTCCTTGTGGCTGTCTTCACCCCCCTCCAGGTGTCACACACTGATCTGTTTCACCTGTCTTTGTGGCTGTCTTCACCCCCCTCCAGGTGTCACACACTGATCTGTTTCACCTGTCTTTGTGACTGTCTTCACCCCCCTCCAGGTGTCTCACACTGATCTGTTTCACCTGTCTTTGTGACTGTCTTCACCCCCCCCTCCTGGTGTCACACACTGATCTGTTTCACCTGTCTTTGTGGCTGTCTTCACCCCCCTCCAGGTGTCACACACTGATCTGTTTCACCTGTCTTTGTGACTGTCTTCACCCCCCTCCAGGTGTCACACACTGATCTGTTTCACCTGTCTTTGTGACTGTCTTCACCCCCCTCCAGGTGTCACACACTGATCTGTTTCACCTGTCCTTGTGGCTGTCTTCACCCCCCTCCAGGTGTCACACCCTGATCTGTTTCACCTGTCTTTGTGGCTGTCTTCACCCCCCTCCAGGTGTCTCACACTGATCTGTTTCACCTGTCTTTGTGACTGTCTTCACCCCCCCTCCAGGTGTCACACACTGATCTGTTTCACCTGTCTTTGTGACTGTCTTCACCCCCCTCCAAAAAACAAACAAACAAGAACAAAAAACAGAATTCCACAAGAGAGTCCACCGGGATCAACAAGAGTTCTCAGAGTACTAGGGCTGGGTGCTAACATACAAACACAGAGCAAAGAACTGAGGAAAACAAAGGGTTTAAATACAATCAGGGGAAACGAGGCACAGGTGCAAATAATAATGGGGATCAAGGGAAAACAAAAGGTCAAAAGGCACAATGGGGGCATCTAGTGACCAAAAACCGGAACAACCCTGGCCAAATCCTGACAGAATCCCCCCCCTAGGAATGGCTCCTGACGTTCCTACCAGCTCTCTCAGGGTGGAGGGCCCTGAACTGACGAATGAGGTCAGGGTCCAGTATGTCTTTGGCAGGAACCCAGGAGCGCTCCTCGGGACCGTAGCCTTCCCAGTCCACCAGATACTGCCAGGACCGCTGCACCCGGCGGGAATCCAGTATCCGATGGACGGTATAAGCCGGCTGGCCTCCAATGACACGAGGCGGAGGGGGAGGTCTGTCTGCTGGGACAAGGGGAGAAAAACAACAGGTTTTAATAAGGAAATGTGAAACGTGGGATTAATCTTAAGGGATCTGGGTAAGTGTAGGCGATAAGAAACTGGGTTAACTCTCCTGGCAACCTTAAAGGGACCGATGTATTTTTGGGACAGCTTGCGAGACTCCACCCGTAGTGGTAAGTCTCTTGTGGAGAGCCAGACTCTCTGGCCGGGGCGCAGGGTAGGCCCGGGACGGCGACGTCTGTTGGCTTGTTGTTGGTACCTCTGTGAGGAACGCATAAGATTAAGACGGGTCTTCCTCCACATAAGCCGACAGCGTCTGACGAACTTCAAGGCTGAAGGCACTCTGACTTCTGCCTCTTGGTCCGGGAACAATGGAGGGGCATAGCCAAACTGACACTCGTGCGGGGACATACCAGTGGAGGAGGAGCGCAAGGTGTTGTGCACGTATTCGGCCCAAACAATGAAGGACGACCATGTGGACGGGTTGTTACGAGTCATACATCGGAGGGTGGTTTCCAGCTCTTGATTCATCCTCTCAGTTTGGCCGTTGGACTCCGGATGGTACCCTGAAGATAGACTGGCAGAAGCCCCCATGAGTTGGCAGAAGGCCTTCCATTTCCATTTACATTTAAGTCATTTAGCAGACGCTCTTATCCAGAGCGACTTACAAATTGGTGCTTTCACCTTATGACATCCAGTGGAACAGCCACTTTACAATAGTGCATCTAGGTCTTTTAAGGGGAGGGGGGGGAGGGGGGGGGAAGGATTACTTTATCCTATCCTAGGTATTCCTTAAAGAGGTGGGGTTTCAGGTGTCTCCGGAAGGTGGTGATTGACTCCGCTGTCCTGGCGTCGTGAGGGAGTTTGTTCCACCATTGGGGGGCCAGAGCAGCGAACAGTTTTGACTGGGCTGAGCGGGAACTGTACTTCCTCAGTGGTAGGGAGGCGAGCAGGCCAGAGGTGGATGAACGCAGTGCCCTTGTTTGGGTGTAGGGCCTGATCAGAGCCTGGAGGTACTGAGGTGCCGTTTGTCCCCAAGGCAGTGAGGACTGCCTTCCAAAACCTAGAGGCGAACTGGGGACCTCTGTCAGAAACCATATCTTGAGGAATGCCGAAGACTCGGAACACATGATTAATTACCAACTCAGCCGTTTCCTTGGCAGAAGGTAACTTAGTCAGAGGGACGAACCTGGCCGCCTTTGAAAACCTGTCGATAATGACTAGGATAGTAGTATTGCCATGGGATGGAGGAAGGCCAGTAATGAAGTCCAACGAGATATGGGACCAGGGTCTGTGGGGAACAGGTAAAGGGTGAAGGAGTCCTTGCGGGCGGAGGTGAGAAGATTTGCCCTGGCAGCACACGGGGCAGGCATTGACGAAAGTGGCAACGTCTTCTCTTATGGTAGGCCACCAGAACTTATGCTGGATGAACTCCAAGGTGCGACCTACGCCCGGGTGACAGGTGAGGCGAGAGGAGTGCCCCCACAGAAGGACCTGAGTCCTCACTGCCTTGGGGACAAACAACCGATTGGCAGGACCTCCTTTCGGGTCCGGTTCAATAGCTTGAGCTCGTCTCACAGTATCCTCAACTTGCCACGAGATCGGAGCCACGATCTTAGCAGCAGGAAGGACAGGCATGTCCGTGTCATCTCGAATGGCAGGAGCGTAGACTCGGGACAGGGCATCCGGTTTGAGATTCTTCGACCCGGGCCGATAGGTGAGGATAAACTGGAATCGGTTGAAGAAGAGAGACCATCTAGCTTGTCTAGAGTTCAACCGCTTCGCCTGCTGGATATACTCCAGATTTTTGTGGTCCGTAAGCACTTGAAACGGGTGAGAAGCCCCCTCGAGCCAGTGTCTCCATTCCTTCAATGCCATCTTAACCGCTAGGAGTTCACGATCCCCCACATCGTAGTTCCTCTCAGCCGGGGTAAGCCGGTGTGAGAAGAAAGCGCACGGATGAAGCTTCTTGTCTTCACCCCTCTGAGACAGGACAGCTCCAACACCAACCTCTGAGGCGTCTACCTCCACCACAAACGGTTCATCCGTAGTCGGTAGTATCAGGATGGGAGCAGAGGACGCGCTGCTTGAGTCCTTGGAAGGCCGTCTCAGCTTCTCTTCCCCACAAAAACCTTGCATTGTCACCCTTGGTTAAAGCTGAGAGAGGGGCTGCCACCAAGCTGAAGTTCTTGATGAACTTGCGGTAAAAGTTAGTGAAGCCCAGGAAACGCTGAACTTCCTTTACGGATTTGGGGGTGGGCCAATCCGCTACCGCCCCTACCTTCCTGGGGTCCATTTGGACTCGCCCGGGTTCCACTACAAATCCCAGGAATTGTACTCGGGATGAATGGAATTCACATTTTTCCGGCTTAACGTACAGATGGCTGTCTAGGAGGCGTTTGAGTACTTGTCTGACATGCTTAGTGTGTTCTTGAAGAGAGCTCGAAAAGATGAGGATGTCATCCAAGTAAACGAACACAAATATGTTAAGCATATCCCTAAGCACATCATTTATGAGCGCTTGGAACACCGCTGGGGCGTTGGTCAGGCCGAAGGGCATCACCAAGTATTCATAGTGACCAGTAGGCGTGTTGAAAGCGGTCTTCCACTCGTCACCAGGTCTGATCCGCACAAGATGGTATGCGTTCCGCAGGTCAAGCTTAGTGAAAACAACTGCTTCCTGGAGCAGCTCGAAGGCTGTGGCCATAAGGGGTAGCGGGTAACGGTTACGGACGGTTATGGCATTGAGTCCCCGGTAGTCGATGCAAGGACGTAATCCACCGTCTTTCTTGGCCACAAAGAAAAACCCTGCTCCCGCCGGGGAGGTGGATGGACGCATGAGGCCTGCTTCCAGAGCGTCCTTGATGTAGGTATCCATAGCAGCTCGTTCGGGTGGAGATAGGGAAACGATCCGACCCCTGGGGGTGCAAGTGCCCGGAAACAGGCCGATGGGGCAATCGTAAGGTCTATGGGGTGGTAGCATGGTGGCCCTCTGTTTGCTAAATACCAGTTTGAGGTCATGGTAACACTCGGGAACTCGGGTCAGGTCGATGGATTCTAAAGACTCGGGAGGAGAACTCGGGGAATTCGGGAAAATACAAGTAGCTTGGCACGTAGGACCCCACTGCTTGATAGTGCCCACAGACCAGTCGATGTGAGGGTTATGGCTGTGAAGCCAGGGATATCCAAGGACGAGAGGGAACTCGGAACAGGAGATCAAATGAAAGTTCATCAATTCCTGGTGTTGTGAAACTGAAAGTCGCAAGGAGGTAGTGACATGAGTGACAAGTCCAGATCCCAAAGGGCTTCCATCCAATGTAGTAACCCTCATGGGGTCACTTAGAGGTTCAGAGGGAACGCCATTCTCCTTCGCCCAGACACCATCCATGAAGTTACCTGCGGCTCCAGAGTCTACCAAGGCTTGAAGGTGAAGCTTGTGGTTGTCCCAGGAAAGGGTGACTGGAATGAGCAGACGGGAGTTGGACGGATGGGAGGAGGTTATGTTTCCCGTTACAGTTCCTCCCGGTCTGTACGGGACAGAGCGTTTCCCTGGAGCCCGGGACACGTGGAACGGAAATGGCCCGGTTTGCCGCAATATAGACAGCGTCGCTCCCTCATCCGGCGGTCTCTCTCAGCCTGGGAGATGCGTCCAATCTGCATGGGTTCCGGTGGAGCCAGCGAGGATAAAGGTGGGGACTCGGAGCTGGGACTGATAGGGGCTAGAGGTCTACGGTTGAGTTCTCTCTCTCTCAGACGCTGGTCAATGCGTGAGGCCAACTTGATCAGGGACTCGAGATTGTCCGGTGGTTCCCGAGTGGCCAGTTCATCTTGGATAGTGTCGAAAAGGCCTTTCAGAAAGCACACCGTGAGCGCCTCGTTGTTCCAGCCACTCGCTGCTGCCACCATGCGGAACTGGATAGCATAGTCCGTCACGCTGCGCCGACCTTGGTGGAGAGTCAGGAGCTGTTTGGCTGAGTCAGGACCACTGCTTGGGCCTTGAAACACTCGTTTGAATTCCTCAGCAAAGGCAGAGTAGCTGGCACAGCAGGAACTATGGGCATCCCACACAGCAGTAGCCCAGGCCAGGGCTTTTTCCGACAGCAGGGTGATGATATATGCGATCTTAGACCGGTCGGTGGGGAACGACGAGGGTTGCAGCTCGAAGGAGAGAGAACATTGGGTGAGAAACCCTTTACAAGCACTTGGATCACCTGAGAACCGTTGGGGAGGTGGAAGACGAGGTTCAGCCAGAGGGTTAACTGCCATGGGTACGTGATTCTGAGGTACTGGGACGGGAACTGTTGCCGGGGTAAGTCGATCAGATATCTGCTTTATGGAAGTCAGCATCTCCGACAGAAGATGAGAATGTCTAGCCATTAAGGCCTCTTGCTGAACCAGGGCGGCTTCGTGGCGTTGGACAGTCTCCTGGTGGTGGGACAGCATGGCAACAAGGTCCTGGGAACTGGCTGCCTCTGGGTTCATTTTTGGCTCTGTGTTTCTGTCAGGACCCGGTTACGAACCCGGGTCTCCGGAGTGAGAAACAGTCACTTAACCAACTGAGCCACGAATAGTCGGCAGAACCCAGAAGATGAGGCAGACACAGCAGTACTTGAGACGGTGTATTTAATGAAGTAAAAAGTGAAGTTCTTCAGGAAAACATGTAACTCCACAACCTCAAAAGGAATCCTACAAGAACAAAGGTAATCCTCCAAGACAAAAAAGGTAAATCCACAAGGTGGAAGGTAAAGCACAAAAAGCCTCAAAAGATACTCAAAAAACAAACAAACAAGAACAAAAAACAGAATTCCACAAGAGAGTCCACCGGGATCAACAAGAGTTCTCAGAGTACTAGGGCTGGGTGCTAACATACAAACACAGAGCAAAGAACTGAGGAAAACAAAGGGTTTAAATACAATCAGGGGAAACGAGGCACAGGTGCAAATAATAATGGGGATCAAGGGAAAACAAAAGGTCAAAAGGCACAATGGGGGCATCTGGTGACCAAAAACCGGAACAACCCTGGCCAAATCCTGACATATAGGTTCACCACTGAAGGTCTATAGGTTCACCACTGAAGGCCTATAGGTTCACCACTGAAGGCCTTTAGGTTCACCACTGAAGGTCTATAGATTCACCACTGAAGGCCTTTAGGTTCACCACTGAAGGTCTATAGGTTCACCACTGTAATAACATGTCTATAATAGATATAAAGGCTGTTAAGATATTGTCACCAGTGGTGTAAAGTACTTAAGTAAAAATACTTGAAAGTACCACTACTATGCTATGAGTACTTCACTTTACTATGTATATTTTTGACTTTTACTTCACTACATTCCCCCCAAAAATAATGAACTTTTTACTCCATACATTTTCCCTGACACCCAAAAGTACTCATTACATTTTGAATGCTTAGCAGGACAAAAAAAAAGTCATATTCATGCCATTATCAAGAGAACATCACTGGTCATCCCTACTGCCTCTGATCTGGTGGACTCACTAAACAGAGAACATCACTGGTCATCCCTACTGCCTCTGATCTGGTGGACTCACTAAACATACATGCTTCATTTGTAAATTATGTCTGAGTGTTGGAGTATTCCCCTGGCTATCCATAAATTCTAAAAACAAGAAAATGGTGCTGTCTGGCTTTTTTAATATAAGGAATTTGACATTATTTATACTTTTGCTTTTGATACTTAAGTATATTTTAGCAATTACATTTACTTTTGATACTTAAGTATATTTAACACCAAATACTTTTAGACTTTTACTGAAGTAGTATTTTACTTGGGTCGTTTTCTATTAAGGTATCTTTACATTTACTCAAGTATGACAATACGGTACTTTTTCCACCACTGAATGTTCCCAGAAAGGAGTGTCTATATTTGGCCTGGAGAAGCAGTTTTATGCTGCTGACTGAATGGAAGCTGATAATTGTGAGTTTTTTTACTCCGCTGGTCTTGGGAAGAACTTATGAGTACTCACTGTCCGAGACGAGTCAAGAACGAGTACAAATGTATCAGACACCGAGATAAGACCGAGACACTAAATCTGTGAAGGAAAGGGACCTAGTCAGTTGTACAACTGAATGCATTCAACAGAAATGTGTCTTCCTCATTTAACCCAACCCCTCTGAATCAGAGAGGTGCAGGGGGCTGCCTTAATCCACATCCCCGTCATCGGCGCCCGGGGAACAGAGGGTTTACTGACTTCCTCGGGAGCAGAATGACAGATTTTTACCTTGTCAGCTCAGGGATTCGATCCAGCAACCTTTCGGGTTACTGGCCCAACGCTCCTACCCACCAGGCTTCCTGACGCCCCAGGTAGGTAGCCTGGTCTCGCGACCTACAACACTGGCCAGGCATATTGACCTACAACACTGGCCAGGCATATTGTTTTTTGTCAAGAATGGCAACACTGCTGGATTTTACACGCTCAACAGTTTTCCGTGTGTATCAAGAAAGGTCCACCACCCAAAGGACATCCAGCCAACTTGACACAACTGTGGAAAGCATTGGAGAACACCCCTGTGGAACACTTACGACACATTGTAGAGTCCATGCCCCAACTACTTTAGGTGGTCTTAATGTTTTTTATACTCAGTATAGTACACACACACACACACACACACACACACACACACACACACACACACACACACACACACACACACACACACACACACACACACACACACACACACACAGTCTACTCCCATTATCCATTCCAGGCAACATCTACGGTCTTCTTATCTGTGCTCAATGTGTTCCATAGAGTCTCATTGGTGTGATAACAGGTAGCCCTTGTTCTTTGCCTCCTCCTAAAATTCTCGGGGGAACTGAAACCTTAATTTTACACTTTTGGTTGCCATGGATACCTCATCCAGCGCAGCCGCAGTTTGGCAACAATAAACTCAGACTCCCTTTTAAGCCAAATGTATCTCCAAACTAAACGACCCAGACCCCCCTGCCTCTCTTCCTCTCCTCTTCCTATAACTCAACATACACTGATGATCACCAACAACACTGACCAATATAGTCTTCTAATCTCTTACTGTCTCCCTCTCCTCTCGCTTTCTCCCTCTCTCTGTCTCTCTCCTCTCTCTCTCTGTCTCTCACTCTCTCTGTCTCTCTCCCCTCTTTTTCTCCCCCTCTCTGTCTCTCTCTCTCTCTCTCTCCTCTCTCTTTCTCCCTCTCTCTCTCTCACCTCTTTCTTTCTCCCTCTCCTCTCTCTGTCTCTCTCTCACTCCCTCTGTCTCTCGTTCTCCCTCTCCCTGTCTCTCTTTCTCCCTCTCCCTGTCTCTCTTTCTCCCTCTCCCTGTCTCTCTCTCTCCATCCATCCATCCATCCATCCCAGCGGAACTAGACCAAGCAAAGGTGTGAAATCAATTAGGCATGTAATGAAGCAGCAGCAGTAGCATCAGTGAAGACAGGCTTCAGAGAGGTGACCTCTGGGTCTCTGTAGGTTTAATGGACGCTGAATCTGATCAATAGATAGACAGTCTGTCCATCCCTTGGAAATATCGGGTTGTATTACCTCGGTATAGGTATGGATTCATACTGGTGTAGTCTTTACTGCAAGTAGTCACAAACTGTTCCCTAAAATGTCTTAAATGCAACCCCTATTTCAGTTATGAAGACAGAATGTGTAAGGCACCATCTAGAGGCTGCGTAAAGTACTAAATACATATTGTGATAAACTGATATTTTACCGCAAATCAACTATTTTATCCATCTGCAACACTCAGGGAGAACATGTGCGAACCCTAGCGGAACAACAATCATTTCATCCATGCAGGCTATTTTTTTGATTAAATGCACAATACAGAATTAGCTAATCCAATACGGTAACGTTATATTTGAATGCACTTTTGTTGTGCCATTCGGGAGGAACCGTTTTGCTCTTGTCTCAATTTCTACACCCGGACCTTTTTACGGACGCACTGGTGAACTCCGTAGCCTATTTCTTCACGCCATTGTAATATTAGTTTATTTTCAGACTTTGGAAACACTTTGTTAGGGTTCCTAGCTCAGTTATCAGGTTGGTGTTGAAGCTACTTGGAACCAGGTGGTGTGATAAGAGAACGAGACTGACCTAATAACTGCGGACATCATGTCAACCGACTCCTGGGCCCAGGCTGTGGACGAGCAAGAAGCCGCGGCGGAATCGGTAACGTTAAGCGCCAGCCGAACTGCTCTTTGGCGAAGTGTTTTGTCGGGTCATTGGGCCTATGCTTCGGCTGGTTAACGTTAACTATCGATTCTGTTCAAAAATAGCAAATGACATGAATTAACTAGTTAAATAGTTGACCGATATTGCAATCAATCCACAGTACATGCATGACCCCTCGACCGTATTATCGTTCACATCATAATGACTACTGTAACTAGCTAGTTTGGCTAACGTCAGATAGCTAATTAACTAGTCAAGTTATCAAACGTTAGTTAACGTTACTTTGCTAACTTGGCTAGCCAGATCAGCTAACTATTAATAGTTTTCATTGCATTGTTTTCATTGCATTGTATGCACGTTCTCTGTTACATACAATTATATCTCGTTAGCTTTAACCCGATTTAATGTATTTCTTGTCACGACTTTGGACGTGGGAAAGAAATGGCATCTGTCCAGGGAGGAAGATCCTAACATGTTCACCCACTCCAATTTGTGCAGCACATGCCTTACCCAGAAATGACCCGTTTAAAAACATTCCTGGACATCCTAAAACCATATTATGCTTGTTTATATTTCCTAGATCGGTAGCCTACAAATCAAAGACAAGCCCGAGGAAAATGGTAAGAGAAGTTATTCCATGTTGCCTATTTTATAAACCGGCTATGTGGTTTAACATAACACATGATCTGAAGGATTACAACTTACATTTGTGAATCAGTTCTTGTTAACTAGTTTGGGTGAAAACAAAATGTTTAATTGAAAAAAGTGTCAACTTGTTCTGAGATACCACAGGCTAACAAATACCATATGGTACCCTCAGGTACTGCCAACGCTGCATTGGCGACGACAGCGACGACAACAACAACAACAACAACAACGACAAACACAGCAGCCGCCAGCGCTACAACGCTTGCAAAGACCGGAGGAGGAGAGGGAGACAAAACAGGGGAGGAGGATGATAAAGGTGTTTACTATCAGGCAAACAACACAACATGGGATGACCACAGTGGTGGAGACTGTCTGTCTTGAGTAAAAGTAAAGATATCTTAATAGTAAATGACTCAAGTGAAAGTCACCCAGTAAAATACTACTTGAGTAAAAGTCAAAGTATTTGGTTTTGAAATATACTTAAGTATCAAAAGTAAATCGAATTGATCTAATATACTTAAGCATTACATAGAGCCATGACTACATAGAACTCTATTCCACATCAATTAACTGACGCAAGCAGTAAAATTAGATTTTTTAAAAACACTATGGAACAGCGGGACTGTGAAGCAACACAAACATTGGCACAGATGCATGCATACACACACACACGATAACATACGCACTATACATACACATGGATTTAGTACTATATGTGGTAGTGGTGGAGTAGGGGCCTGAGGGTGCACACTGTGTTGTGAAATCTGTGAATGTATTGTAATGTTTTAAAATGGTATAAACTGCCTTAATTTTGACACCAGGAAGAATAGCTGCTGCTTTGGCGAATGGGGATCCATAATAAATACAAATGTGACTGTTTTCAGATGACAAGGCGGCACAGTCGTTATTGAATAAGTTGATACGCAGTAATCTAGTGAACACAACCAATCAAGTAGAAGTTCTACAGAGGGATCCCAACTCTCCACTTTACTCTGTCAAATCCTTCGAGGAACTACGGCTGTAAGTTCTATGTCCTGTCTATAAATTCTAAGAGCTGTCTATGAGCTGTCTATGAAGTGTTAAGAGTGCCCAAGGTGGTATGAATGTTGTTGAACTAAAATGACAAGTTTTGAACAGAATCTGTTTAGCTGTTGGCACATGTAATGTGCTCTGGGCCCCTGGCTTTGTGTCCATACTTTCTTTTGTTTTGAATTTAAAAAATGTCCCCTTAATACGCCTGTTTCCCTCCCTGTCCCCACAGTAAACCTCAGCTGCTCCAGGGAGTGTACGCCATGGGCTTCAACCGACCCTCCAAAATCCAAGAGAACGCATTACCCATGATGCTCGCTGAACCGTGAGTTTACAGAGAGCTTCAGTCAATCGCTCAGTTCAGACACTTCCAGATGCCTGATACCTCTTCGTCAGTCACACACCTCTCAGCTTTTTGTATCAAGTTAATATTAATTCCCTGAATCCCAAACTGGTTGACAGACTAGAGATGATTAGTTTTGTTTGGACAGAAGGCTTATAGACATAAGATATGCTGTGTAGAGTCTACCTCTCTGTAATACCCAACATCCTCTCTGTCTGGTCTTGCTCTTCTCCATTTAAACTGATATCAAACTGTTCCATTGATCTGATTGGCCATTAAACAGTTTTACCAGATCATCAAGCTTCATCTTTCTTGTCTCCTTCTCTCTGTTGATCTGACCTGTGCTCTCGTGTCTACCAGCCCACAGAACCTGATAGCCCAGTCTCAGTCAGGGACAGGGAAGACTGCTGCCTTTGTCCTGGCCATGCTCAGTCATGTTGATCCCAACAACAAGTTCCCACAGGTGAGTTGAGCCCTGACCCTTGACCTCTCAGGGTCAATTTCATTAGGGTACACTCTCTGCTTGCTTGTTTTTTTTGTACCGGGTCCAGGTAGGACCTTTACATGTTTTGTGCCTAATGGCATGTTTAGGTAATCAGCAGGTGAGATGGTATGTAACACCTTCCTCTCTCCTCTCCCAGGCTCTGTCTCTCCTACCTATGAGCTATATAACACCTCTCTCTCTCTCCTCTCCCAGGCTCTGTCTCTCCTACCTATGAGCTATATAACACCTCTCTCTCTCCTCTCACAGGCTCTGTCTCTCCTACCTATGAGCTATATAACACCTTCCTCTCCCAGGCTCTGTCTCTCCTACCTATAAGCTATATAACACCTCTCTCTCTCTCTCCTCTCCCAGGCTCTGTCTCTCCTACCTATGAGCTATATAACACCTCTCTCTCTCTCCTCTCCCAGGCTCTGTCTCTCCTACCTATGAGCTATATAACACCTCTCTCTCTCTCCTCTCCCAGGCTCTGTCTCTCCTACCTATGAGCTATATAACACCTCTCTCTCTCTCCTCTCCCAGGCTCTGTCTCCTACCTATGAGCTATATAACACCTCTCTGTCCTCTCCCAGGCTCTGTCTCTCCTACCTATGAGCTATATAACACCTCTCTCTCTCCTCTCCCAGGCTCTCTCTCCTACCTATGAGCTATATAACACCTCTCTCTCTCTCCTCTCCCAGGCTCTCTCTCCTACCTATGAGCTATATAACACCTCTCTCTCTCCTCTCCCAGGCTCTGTCTCTCCTACCTATGAGCTATATAACACCTCTCTCTCTCTCTCCTCTCCCAGGCTCTGTCTCTCCTACCTATGAGCTATATAACACCTCTCTCTCTCTCTCTCTCCTCTCCCAGGCTCTGTCTCTCCTACCTATGAGCTATATAACACCTCTCTCCTCTCCCAGGCTCTGTCTCTCCTACCTATGAGCTATATAACACCTCTCTCTCTCCTCTCCCAGGCTCTGTCTCTCCTACCTATGAGCTATATAACACCTCTCTCTCTTCTCCCAGGCTCTGTCTCTCCTACCTATGAGCTATATAACACCTCTCTCCTCTCCCAGGCTCTGTCTCTCCTACCTATGAGCTATATAACACCTCTCTCCTCTCCCATGCTCTCTGTGTGTCTCCTACCTATGAGCTATATAACACCTCTCTCTCCTCTCCCAGGCTCTCTGTGTCTCTCCTACCTATGAGCTATATAACACCTCTCTCTCTCTTTCCTCTCCCAGGCTCTGTCTCTCCTACCTATGAGCTATATAACACCTTCCTCTCTCCTCTCCCAGGCTCTGTCTCTCCTACCTATGAGCTATATAACACCTCTCTCTCCTCTCCCAGGCTCTGTCTCTCCTACCTATGAGCTATATAACACCTCTCTCTCTCTCCTCTCCCAGGCTCTGTCTCTCCTACCTATGAGCTATATAACACCTCTCTCTCTCTCCTCTCCCAGGCTCTGTCTCTCCTACCTATGAGCTATATAACACCTCTCTCTCCTCTCCCAGGCTCTGTCTCTCCTACCTATGAGCTATATAACACCTCTCGCTCTCCTCTCCCAGGCTCTCTCTCCTACCTATGAGCTATATAACACCTCTCTCTCCTCTCCCAGGCTCTGTCTCTCCTACCTATGAGCTATATAACACCTCTCTCTTTCCTCTCCCAGGCTCTCTGTGTGTCTCCTACCTATGAGCTGGCCCTGCAGACAGGAAAGGTAATTGAGCAGATGGGGAAGCACTACTCAGAGGTCAAACTAGTTTACGCCATCAGAGGAAACAAACGTAAGTCTACTACGGAGTCCCTTTTAAAGTCTCAACTGATTTGACTGTATTTCAAACCAGAGTGTGAAACACTGGTATGACTGTTTTATCACAATGAGCTGACCAGGTTAATCATCCACCACAGTTGTTGTAACTGTGGTGAACAGGACAATGTGAAAAGGGGAATGTTCTCTCTTCTTCTCTCCCCAGTGCAGAGAGGTACCCAGCTCCAGGAGCAGGTTGTGATAGGGACTCCAGGCACCATGCTGAATGTTCTCTCTTCTTCTCTCCCCAGTGCAGAGAGGTACCCAGCTCCAGGAGCAGGTTGTGATAGGGATGCCAGGCACCATGCTGAATGTTCTCTCTTCTTCTCTCCCCAGTGCAGAGAGGTACCCAGCTCCAGGAGCAGGTTGTGATAGGGACTCCAGGCACCATGCTGAATGTTCTCTCTTCTTCTCTCCCCAGTGCAGAGAGGTACCCAGCTCCAGGAGCAGGTTGTGATAGGGACGCCAGGCACCATGCTGAATGTTCTCTCTTCTTCTCTCCCCAGTTACCCAGCTCCAGGAGCAGGTTGTGATAGGGACTCCAGGCACCATGCTGAATGTTCTCTCTTCTTCTCTCCCCAGTGCAGAGAGGTACCCAGCTCCAGGAGCAGGTTGTGATAGGGACTCCAGGCACCATGCTGGACTGGTGTCTGAAGTTCAAGTTCATCGACCCCAAGAAGATCAAAGTGTTTGTCCTGGACGAAGCTGACGTCATGATCGCTACACAGGGTCATCAGGACCAGAGTATACGCATTCAGAGGTACACACATTGACCCCTTAGTCTTCTCTCTCTGTGTTTCGGGAAGTTGGCTAGCGGTTATAAAAACCCACCCACCACAATGACCCCCTTTTCTCCCTCTCAGGATGCTACCCAAACAGTGCCAGATGCTGCTATTCTCTGCCACGTTTGAGGAGACTGTGTGGAACTTTGCCCAGCGCATCGTCCCAGACCCCAACATCATCAAGCTGAAACGGGAGGAGGAGACGCTGGACACCATCAAGCAGTACTACGTCCTCTGTAACAGCAAAGAGGAGAAGTTCATGGCCCTCTGCAACATCTACGGAGCCATTACCATCGCTCAGGCCATGATCTTCTGTCATGTGAGTTACTCCCCTTAATAAGTTGTTTGGTAAAGGGGATTTGTAGATCGGTGAGTGCACACTGTGTTACTTAGCCACAGATCAGTGTTGAGGAAATGTTTCATTCCCAACTGTCAAGAGTTAACTCTGATAATGTTAATGGATGTAAACAGCCAGATGAGAAGTTCTTACCATGTTGCCTGATACCTATTTAATCATCTCAGATCTACACTAGGAGCTACGGGAGATGTTTCCAATGGCTTGGGGGTGGATTGAGGATGTGGTGTTTCTCTCCGTGTACTTTATCCTTCTTGTCTCTCTTTCCCGCTCAGACCAGGAAAACGGCGGGGTGGTTGGCAGGTGAGCTGTCCCGGGAGGGCCACCAGGTGGCGCTGCTCAGTGGGGAGATGCAGGTGGAGCAGAGAGCTGCTGTCATCGACCGCTTCCGAGACGGAAAGGAGAAGGTCCTGGTCACCACCAACGTCTGTGCCAGAGGTAACTCAACCAATCAAACTATTGGTCTTTTATTTAAAGGCCCAGTGTGTAGTGTTTCCACATGGTTTCGATCGTGTTTGTTAATGGTATACCTATTGATCCTTGAGGAGTTTCAAGTTAAGGAGAGGGTCCTTTTTACCTCGTGATGCAAAAGTAACTGTTCAACTCTTCTTCACATGCACGTGGACTGATGACATTTATATTAATGCACTTGTCTTCATTGAATCATTTTTAGTGTTCTTCACCTGGGTAATTATTGGATATGTTGTATACTCATTTTATGTTTGGTCTGTCCATCCACCTCTTCTAATCTGACCATTTTAACTCTCCCTCCAGGTATTGACGTGGAGCAGGTTTCCGTGGTGATAAACTTTGACCTGCCGGTGGACAGAGACGGTAACCCGGACAACGAGACTTACCTGCATCGGATTGGCCGCACGGGTCGTTTTGGGAAGCGGGGATTGGCCATCAACATGGTGGACAGCAGGTTCAGCATGAACGTCCTAAACAAGATCCAGGATCACTTCAGTAAGTCAGGATATCTGAATAAATCAGTTATTTATTGACCTTCCAAATAAAATGTGCTACCTGCCAAATGATTTTCAAACTTTGAGGTTCGTTTTCCCGGACAAGGATCAAGCCTAGTATGGACTAGAAAAGCACTTTCCTTGGAGATTCTTCTTTGGGCTTGCTTTTTGGTCCAGGACTAGGCTAAATCATGTCCGAAAAACCGTCCCCAGCAGTGTGACAGTCTTAACGATGACCTCATCCTCACTAATCATCCACAGATAAGAAGATCGAGAAGCTGGACACTGATGATCTGGATGAGATAGAGAAAATCGCCGGCTGAAAAGAGTTCAGAACCACATGACTTCTCTAGTCCCCCTCCCTCTTCCTGCTTCTCCCAGACCCCCCCCCCCCCCACACCCCTCCTCTCGGACTGTTATTATAGTGTCTTTCATTTTAAAAATGTAGTGTTGGAGAGAAGAGCAAAGCCGCAAACACAGCTATAATGTTTACACGTGGTTAAATGACTCTCAAATATGTTTTTATACGTCTCTGAAACATTCCCGTCTCACTCTTTGTACTTCTTAATGAATAAAGTTTATACTTAATGAATAAAGCTTATAATATTAGCTAACATTTTTCATTTGTATATGTGCATTGTAATGCTGTCATGGTGGTAGGCTTAGAGTGCAATGGCTTATGGGGAAACTTTTTAAATTATGCCAAATCAAATGTTACTACTGCCAGGATCTTCCTTGTTTATGCAGTTATTTTGGTGGAATGGAAACGAGCCCTCTCATTTTATATAAAGATATTTTTGTTTAACCCAGTCCCTGAATGAAATCTCAAGGAGAGAATACAGCATAATTAGGAAAATAAACTTTTAAGATTTTAGTTATCATTTGTGAATGTTTTGCAATGAATACAATAATTCTGACGAGTAGTACAAAGAGTGAAATAGATTTGTTTTGAGCAGTCTTTGTTTTTAAAAATCATAGTTACTTTGAGATGGTGATGGTTAGAGGTCAGGGGTTCATGCGAACTTGTATCAACCTTTCTGCGTGCCACTATAGTAGTGCAGTGTTCAAGTCACATGACATCCGATTTGTTCGTTTTCAGGATTTTCCCTCAAAGGGGATATGGAGAGAACGTAACTTTTGCTACATGTTTTGACCAATAAAGTACAGGTAAATTAAACTATATAAATGTGTAATTTAGACATTCAACCATGCATCATCTCAACCTCCAAATGTTGTTTTTTTATTGATTAGAAAACGACACAGACCTCAATACATTGTTTCTTAAATCCTCTCACAGTGGAACTGGTGTCATTGTTAGGTATGTTATCGGTCATATCTGATTGGCCATGTACCTGGAGACTCACCTGTCAAGATGTTCGCTATTGGTCTGATGTTTATTAACCCACACAGATGTCCCCATCTGGAGGGAGAAGTTTCACTTTCTGCTCACACCATTGTGTTTTAATTGAAAACTCCACCCAAAAAATGTGTATTTTGCTAGTTGTTTTATTAGTCCATTGATAATGTAGTCCCAAAATATGTCAGCAATGAAGGTTTCAAGATGTACTTAAATAATACAGCCAGTATGAACCATTTGTCATCATACCGGCTCTATTTATGTATTTGGATATTTATACATCTTGACTTGATTGCTGACATGCTAAATGTTTTAGGACTACATCACTAATGAATCAAATACCAAAATGGAGGCTGCTTTAATAGACATTTAGTAAAATGTCATTAACTCATTACGATTGTGAGGGGCTGCAAAAAAAATACAGAAAAAACAACCTGGAGATTGAATTACCCAGCAATGCCTTGCTCAAGTGCATTTTCTGTCAAAAATATTGATATTTATTTTCAACGATATTATTGGCTCAATATTCTGAGTTATGACTTGAAATGTCATATTTGACATATGACCACCTCACCCCGAGTGTAGAATGTGTGATTTGAAGCAAAATGCTTATGTGACTAAACATGCCTATAAGACTCACTGTGGGACAGTTTCAGCCTTAAACCTGTACTTAAAAGCATTTTCAATTGAGATTCTCCATTGAGTTTGTTTTCTAGTCCAGCATTAGGCTTGATTTGTGTCTGAGAAACCACCCGTGTGTGTTTATTAAGTACTGAGATGCATGGACAACCAGATACAAATTAAAACTTATATTTACAGTACTTGGTACATTAGGCCAAAGAAATTTGAATGAAAAGTGTGGCTGAATGATTGATTTCTAGTCACCTAAAAGCATTCCTTACCAACTGAAATGTTTACACACCTACAGCTTCTCTGCATTATAGTGAATTAACATTTAACAGGTGACTTTTCAAAACGACCTGTATTTGGAGAACTTTTAGAGGTGTCCTTGATATAATGACACAACAGTTTGATTTGAATGAGGCTGGAGTTCTGTTTGAGTCTATCCCTCTACAGAACCTCACTTTCTACTGTTCAGAACCTCACTTTCTACTGTTCTGTTAACTGTTCAGAACAGTTGAATTAACTGTTCAGTTCT
This sequence comes from Oncorhynchus nerka, assembly GCF_034236695.1. NCBI lineage: Eukaryota > Metazoa > Chordata > Actinopteri > Salmoniformes > Salmonidae > Oncorhynchus > Oncorhynchus nerka. Next base: position 92,221,874 of record NC_088410.1, read on the forward strand.
GTTAGCTAACTGTTTGTGGGACTTCTCTTAGCAAGTCACAGTGACTATCTGAGTGTATGTTATTGAATGGGGAAAATGCAGCCAATTTTTTGAGAATCACTGATGTTACATTGAATAACATGTTATTGTTCTCTTGGTCAGGGAAATGTGTATATATGCAGTTAGATTTGGACATTTGGATGTATACTTATGAGTGTTCTGAGTGCACTTTGTTGAGTTGGCCCACTATTTACCAGTCTGTACACAACACTCCTACCAAAATGTTGTTTTGGTCTAAAAAAAAAACAAGTTACCAATTTCCCCAATTATTAATAAAAAGTTAAATCAAGATTTAAAGTTAGGGTTGAATGTTAGTATGTCTTCATCTACACTTTGGTGTGTGTGTCGTGGGGGTGTGTGTGGATGAATGAAGAGACTTTCCAGAAACATTTCTGGCATCAAAATGTGTCAAGGCGTTGTTAGCTTTTCTTTCCCCTTCTGGTCATACAGAGAGATGATATGTATCCTACTGTAGTGGGCCCAGATCAGACTAGTGTCTGACGGTTGTAGATAGACACAACAAGCTAGAAGTACAGCTGATGTGGGTGTTATCTGAGACGCAGCAGAGAGAACAAGACGGGCAGCCTCACAGCTTAACTTCCTTCTTGGACCCCAACCACAGTTGAGTGATTATGTACAGTACCAGTCAAAAGTTTGGACACACATTCAAGGGTTTTTCTTTATTTGGACTATTTTCATCATTGTAGAATAATAGTGGAAATATCAAAACTATGAAATAATACATGGCGTAACCAAAAAGTGTTAAACAAATCAAAATATATTTTATGTTTGAGATTCTTAAAAGGATCCACCCATTGCTTTGACAGCTTTGCACACTCTTGGCATTCTCTCAACCAGCTTCACCTGGAATGCTTTTCCACCACTTTTGAAAGAGTTCCCACATATGCTGAGCACTTGTTGGCTGCTTTTCCGTCACTCTCCGGTCCGACTCATCTCAATTGGATTGAGGTTGGTTGATTGTGGAGGCCAGGTCATCTGATGCAGCACCATCACTCTCCTTGGTCAAATAGCCCTTACACAGCTTGGATATGTGTTGGGTCACACAAATGATTGTCCCACTAAGCCCAAACCAGATTGGATGGCGTATCGCTGCAGAATGCTGTGGTAGCCATGCTGGTTAAGTTTACCTTGAGTACTAAATAAATCACTGACAGTGTCACCAGCAAAGCACCCCCACGTCATAACACCTCCTCCATGCTTCACGGTGGGAAATATACACATGCGGAGATCATCTGTTCACCCACACTGCTTCTCACAAAGACACAGCGGTTGAACAAAAAATGACAAATTTGGACTCATCAGACCAAAGGACAGATTTCTACAGATCTAATGTCCTTTGCTCGTTTCTTGGCCCAAGAAAGCCTCTTGTTCTTATTGGTGTCCTTTAATATGTGTTTTATATTTTATAAATTTGCAAACATTTCTAAAAACCTGTTTCTGTTTTGTCATCGGGTATTGTGTATAGATTGATGAGGGAAAAAATGATTTAATCCATTTTAGAATAAGGCTGTAAAGTAACAAAATGTGGAAAATTGAAGGGGTCTGAATACTTTCCTAAAGCCCTGTATAACACACTGTATGCATTCCTTTGCTCTATCACTCAAGTGTGGTTGGGGTCCTATGTAGTGGTGGAGAAAGTCCTCAAATGTCATACTTGAGTAAAAGTTAAGATACCTTAATAGAAAATGACTCGAGTGACATTCGTTTACTCCAATTAGGGAAGGAGTGGTTAGGGGAAAAAAAATAAAGAAAAATGACTAAAAGTGAAAGAGAAAGTCACCCAATAAAAATCTACTTGAGAAAAAGTAGAAACGTATCTGGTTTTAAATGTACTTAAGTACATTGGTAGAAAAAAATACAAAATTGTCATACTTGAGTAAAAGTAAATACTATACATCAAATTCCTTGTATTAAGCAAACCAGACAGTTCCCACATATACTGAGCACTTGTTGGCTGCTTTTCCTTCACTCGGCGGTCCGACTCATCCCAAACCATCTCAATTTGGTTGAGGTCAGGTGATTGTGGAGGCCAGGTCATCTTGATGCAGCACTCCATCACTCTCCTTCTTGGTCAAATAGCCCTTACACAGCCTGGAGGTGTGTTGGGTCATTGTCCTATTGAAAAACAAATGATAGTCCCACTAATCACAAACCAGATGGGATGGCGTATTGCTGCAGAATGCTGTGGTTGCCATGCTAGTTAAGTGTTCTAATCTCCAATTTGGACTCCAGACCAAAGGACAGACTTCCACCTGTCTACTGTCCATTGCTCGTATTTCTTGGCCCAAGCAAGTCTCTTCTTATTATTGGTGTCTTTTAGTAGTGGTTTCTTTGCAGCAATTTGACCATGAAGGCATGATTCATGCAGTCATGCAGTCTCCACTGATGTTGAGATGTGTCTGTTACTTGAACTCTGTGAAGCATTTATTTGGGCTGCAATTTCTGAGGCTGGTAACTCTAATGAACTTATCCTCTGCAGCAGAGGCAACTCTGGGTCTTCCATTCCTGTGGCGGTCCTCATAAGAGCTAGTTTCATCATAGCGCTTCATGGTTTTTGCGACTGCACTTGAAGAAACTTTCAAAGTTCTTGAAATTTTACGTATTGACTGACCTTCATGTCTTAAAGTAATGATGGTCTGCCGTTTCTCTTTGCTTATTTGAGCTGTTCTTGCCATAATATGGACTTGGTCTTTTACCAAATAGGGCTATGTTCTGTATACCACCCCTACCTTGTCACAACACAACTGATTAGCTCAAATGCATTGAGAAGGAAAGAAATACCACAAATTAAATTTTAAGGCGGCACACCTAATAATTTAAATGCTTTCCAGGTGACTACCTCATGAAGCTGGTTGAGAGAATGCCAAGAGTGTGCATAGTTGTCATCAAGGCAAAGGGTCGCTATTTAAAGAATCTCAAATATAACATATATTTGGATTTGTTTAACACTTTTTTTGGTTACTACATGATTCCATATGTGTCATTCATAGTTCTGATGTCATCAATATTATTCTACAATGTAGAAAATAGTAAAAATGAAAGAAAAAACTCTTTAATGAGTAGGTGTTCTAAAACTTTTGACCGGTAGAGTGTGTGTGTGTGTACGTATATATATATATATATCCCATCCCATTCCTCCTTGATCACTCAACTGTGGTTGGGGTACCATATATATACGATGTATATATATATATATATCCGATTCCTCCTTCCTTTGCAAACTATTGGAGCGAAGGCACTGTGCACAATCTACAGCCAAACAATAACTTCTCTGAAAGAGGTTTAAAACTTTTATAAAGTATTTATGAGATTGTACAAAACTAGTTATATCCATTTAGGGGACCGTTTAGGCTTGAGAGCATCCCCAGAGTCAAATGCGCTGCATATATTATACTTGATGAAGCATCATACTTGTTCAGCACATCAACATTCAATCGTACTGTGTTAAATGCAAATGAAATGAAAGTCAAAAAGATACTACAGGGTACATGCTGTGACCTGGTGGTTTGGGTGTCACCCTGACGGCAGTGACATCAGATGCCCTCTGCAGTATAAAACCCTGGTGAGGAGGCAGTGTCATGTCAGATGCCCTCTGCAGTATAAAACCCTGGGGAGGAAGCAGTGTCATGTCAGATGCCCTTGTGTGTTAGCAGTCTCTAGCTCGCTCATCATGCGTGAAATTGTACATCTACAGATTGGACAGTGTGGAAATCAGATAGGCTCTAAGGTAAATGTACTGTTTACTATTCAAATTAGTTAAATGTGTTTTTATTCACTGAAGGGTTGATAAATTAACAGTTTTATATTCAAAGAAGGTGTTAAATGTATTTTTTATTCACAGAAGGGTTGATACATTAAATGTTGTATATTCAAATGGGTTAAATTGTTTTTTTACTCACTGAAAGGTTGAAAAATGAACTGTTTTATATTCAGATGGATTAAATGTGTTTCTTAAACACTATAATGCTTTAGCTCTATGCTTATCTTGATTCCAATCACAGTATATATACTACCGCAAAAACTATATATATATATATATATATATATATATATATATATATATATATATACTTCAAATGCAAATGCAGTATATATACTTCCACTAGAAATAAAATAGATATACTTCTACTGCAAATACAATATATATATACTTCCACTGAAAATACAATATATATATACTTCCACTGAAAATACAATATATATATTTTATTTACATGCAATGAGACTTAGAAACTGGTACAGTAGGGTATGTTACTTGATGATAATGTTGATGCCTTTCATATACTATTCAGAGTAGTAAAGCACAACATACCTATACATGTAAACCAATTGGCATTCTCTTTAGTATAATATATATATATATATATATATATATATATATATCATGTTTGAAATAGTGTATACTGAGCAAGTTATTGGGTGCTGGCATGTTGCCTGCTGTGGCGGTTGTTGAGTGTGAGTGACAGGGAGTTCCCCAAAGGGCTCTCTGCTCAGAGATAAGAAGGAAGTCGCAGAAGGCTGGTACATTGAAGGGTGGGACATGTTTATCATGGCTGCTGCTGAGGACAAGCAAGAGCAACTGTATGATGTGTTAGATTTTAGCTACAGTTCACCACTATGGACGGCTCACACTTCATCATAATGTGTGTAATGGGGCATCTGTTGGGGTCTGGGGGAGTTATCATTAGAGCCTGAGGTTTTCCTGGCCTTTTGACCTGTTGAGTTGTCCCTGGTTCTGTGTTTTACTTTTGTATCAATGTCTTCACATCTATCCATCATGTCTTTACAGTTTTGGGAGGTGATCAGCGAGGAGCATGGAATCAGTGCTACAGGAATGTACCAGGGGGATGATCCTCTTCAGCTGGAGAGGCTCAACGTCTACTTCAACGAGGCAAATGGTAAGAAAAATGGATACATTATTGAAAAATGAAGAGCGTTCTTCAGTCCACAGGACTATCAAGATATATTATCGTGGGCCAAATGCAAATCATTTATGACATGTTAATTTGTTCTTCCAGGTGGTAAATATGTTCCCCGGGGCCTGCTCCTTGACCTAGAACCAGGGACCATGGACAGTGTCAGGGGTAGCCGCATAGGAGCTCTCTTCAGGCCAGATAACTTTATACATGGTGAGAGTAACTGTACATCTGATCAAAGTTATTGATGACAGAAACGGTAGATCTAATCAAAGTTATTGATGACAGAAACGGTAGATCTAATCAAAGTTATTGATGACAGAAACGGTAGATCTAATCAAAGTTATTGATGATGATGGAAACTCAATAATGATAGTCTTTTGACACTATTGTAATATGCATACTGTATCTTAAAGGGATATTTCCCTTTTTTACATTTAAAGTGGCACTCCAGTCTCCTTTTCAACTCATTTAACACATGATTTACTTCACAAAAGACACATCTCAATAGGTAGTCCGGGTCAGTATAGGTTCCTTTATTGTTCCTCAAGGAGGGATGCCGATGACATCACAGATTCCTGTCAGACCAACTCATTGAATGCACTACACCTTGAAGGTTGCAGTTGTGCATATTTTACTGTATTTATATTTGGGATATATCGCTTTTCTTGGGATATCGCAGTAAATGTTCAGAAATCGCTGGAGAACTTCCTTATTTACAATGTAAGTTAGTTGCACTAACATGATGGGCACAATTATCTTTCTGCCTGTTTCTATGAAATAGGAAACTCTGGTGCTGGGAACAACTGGGCCAAGGGCCACTATACAGAGGGAGCAGAGCTTGTGGACACCGTGATTGACAGGGTGCGTCAGGAGAGCGAGGGATGCGACTGCCTTCAGGGCTTCCAGTTCGTCCACTCCCTAGGTGGTGGGACGGGGTCCGGCATGGGCACCCTCATCATCAACAAGATCCGTGAGGAGTACCCCGATCGCATCATGACCAGCTTCAGTGTCCTGCCCTCGCCCAAGGTGTCAGACGTCGTGGTGGAGCCCTACAATGCCACGCTGTCCATCCACCAGCTCCTAGAGAACACGGATGAGACCTTCTGCATCGACAACGAGGCTCTCTATGACATCTGCTTCCGTACGTTGAAGCTCACCAACCCGACCTACGGTGACCTGAACCACCTGGTGTGCATGACCATGAGCGGAGTCACAACCTCCCTGAGGTTCCCAGGCCAGCTCAACGCCGATCTGAGGAAGTTAGCTGTCAACATGGTGCCCTTTCCTCGCCTCCACTTCTTCATGTCGGGCTTTGCACCTCTCACAGCTCGCGGCAGCCAGAAGTACCGCACCCTCTCCGTGCCCGAGCTCACCCAGCAGATGTTTGATGCCCGTAATATGATGACCGCCTGCGATCCCCGAAGAGGGCGCTATCTGACCGTGGCTGGGATGTTCCGTGGCAAGATGTCCACCAAGGAAGTGGACGAGCAGATGCTGATGATGCAACAGAGGAACAGCAACTACTTTGTGGACTGGATCCCTCACAACTGTAAAGTATCCGTATGTGACATCCCACCTCGGGGGCTCACAATGGCTTCCACCTTCATTGGCAACAACACGGCCATTCAGGAGATCTTCCGTCGCGTAGGAGACCAGTTCTCGCTCATGTTCAGGCGCAAGGCCTTCCTGCACTGGTACACTGGCGAGGGCATGGACGAGATGGAGTTCACAGAGGCAGAGAACAATCTGAATGACCTGGTGTCCGAGTACCAGCAGTACCAGGATGCCAAGGCTGACGAGGAGGGTTGGGGGCCCGAGGAGGTGGCTGAGGAAGAGTCGGCTTCACCGGCTGCAACGAGAGTTCAGAGTACGGAAGTTACGACGATGGAGACTGTGACAGAGACTATTGAAACCATTGAGACTATAGCTGAATAGATGTGGCATCATATGTTGTGTGGAATAATCATATTGTCACTGTCTTCTCGGTTCTGAGCAACAAGGCTGTGTCTGGAAGCTTCAACAAGAGTTTTTCCTGATAGTTTATAACAAGGGCCCAGGGTTTTTCCAGGTCAGGTCATGAGGTCAGGGAAAACTTCTGTCCCTACTCTAGTATTTGAGTCATAGTGTCCAAAGGAGATATCAGAATAATTGCCTGTTTAATGAAATGTACAGTGTGGTAATAGAGAGTGGTAATTCAGTGTCAATTGTCTGCATTTGTATACTGATGTAGGCCTATTTGATGTTTTTTATGAAACTGAATAGATCAGGAAAGAATCTGTCTGACAAATATAGATAACAAATTATGTCAATGTTGTAATGTAGACTTCCAGATTTCCCAAACTTGATTGAGATCATATGCAAATTTTAAAAAGCTGTATTTAAAAGGGGAGTATAATGTTCTATTTGTTAATTATTTTGTGCCTCAGCAAATTTAGCAATGTATTCAGTGTGATATTGTGAACCATTTGTATTATATTATTAAAATTCTCCATTATAACAATTGTGTGCTTATTTTGTGTGGTTCTTCCAAGTTCAAACATTATTGTCAATGAACAATGTCCTAGGCCTGGTTTTAAAGCCCCAAAAACGCTACAACAACATACAGTAGCTAGAACTCAGTCAGTGAGGACAGTTGGCACATAATTCCCTCCCACTCCTCCCATCTGACAGAGAGAGATTACTTGTGACTGTCTCTGTCCAGCTTGATAAGACCATTTGACAAGGCAGCGGAATTCCCCTTTTTGTACAGTAATAATATGCTCAGATCAGGCTGAAAGACCCATGAACTGTGCCACCTGAAGACAGAGACTAATCTATGGACTAAAGGCCATGTAGCCTCAGTGGAGGCTGCTGAGGGAAGGACAGCTGAAGACAGAGACTAATCTATGGACTAAAGGCCATGTAGCCTCAGTGGAGGCTGCTGAGGGGAGGACAGCTGAAGACAGAGACTAATCTATGGACTAAAGGCCATGTAGCCTCAGTGGAGGCTGCTGAGGGGAGGACAGCTGAAGACAGAGACTAATCTATGGACTAAAGGCCATGTAGCCTCAGTGGAGGCTGCTGAGGGAAGGACAGCTGAAGACAGAGACTAATCTATGGACTAAAGGCCATGTAGCCTCAGTGGAGCCTGCTGAGGGGAGGACAGCTGAAGACAGAGACTAATCTATGGACTAAAGGCCATGTAGCCTCAGTGGAGCCTGCTGAGGGGAGGACAGCTGAAGACAGAGACTAATCTATGGACTAAAGGCCATGTAGCCTCAGTGGAGGCTGCTGAGGGAGGACAGCTGAAGACAGAGACTAATCTATGGACTAAAGGCCATGTAGCCTCAGTGGAGGCTGCTGAGGGGAGGACAGCTGAAGACAGAGACTAATCTATGGACTAAAGGCCATGTAGCCTCAGTGGAGCCTGCTGAGGGGAGGACAGCTGAAGACAGAGACTAATCTATGGACTAAATGCCATGTAGCCTCAGTGGAGGCTGCTGAGGGGAGGACAGCTGAAGACAGAGACTAATCTATGGACTAAAGGCCATGTAGCCTCAGTGGAGGCTGCTGAGGGGAGGACAGCTGAAGACAGAGACTAATCTATGGACTAAAGGCCATGTAGCCTCAGTGGAGGCTGCTAGAGGGGAGGACAGCTGAAGACAGAGACTAATCTATGGACTAAAGGCCATGTAGCCTCAGTGGAGGCTGCTGAGGGGAGGACAGCTGAAGACAGAGACTAATCTATGGACTAAAGGCCATGTAGCCTCAGTGGAGGCTGCTGAGGGGAGGACAGCTGAAGACAGAGACTAATCTATGGACTAAAGGCCATGTAGCCTCAGTGGAGGCTGCTGAGGGGAGGACAGCTGAAGACAGAGACTAATCTATGGACTAAAGGCCATGTAGCCTCAGTGGAGGCTGCTGAGGGGAGGACAGCTGAAGACAGAGACTAATCTATGGACTAAAGGCCATGTAGCCTCAGTGGAGGCTGCTGAGGGGAGGACAGCTGAAGACAGAGACTAATCTATGGACTAAAGGCCATGTAGCCTCAGTGGAGCCTGCTGAGGGAAGGACAGCTGAAGACAGAGACTAATCTATGGACTAAAGGCCATGTAGCCTCAGTGGAGGCTGCTGAGGGGAGGACAGCTGAAGACAGAGACTAATCTATGGACTAAAGGCCATGTAGCCTCAGTAAAGCCTGCTGAGGGAAGGACAGCTGAAGACAGAGACTAATCTATGGACTAAAGGCCATGTAGCCTCAGTGGAGCCTGCTGAGGGAAGGACAGCTGAAGACAGAGACTAATCTATGGACTAAAGGCCATGTAGCCTCAGTGGAGCCTGCTGAGGGGAGGACAGCTGAAGACAGAGACTAATCTATGGACTAAAGGCCATGTAGCCTCAGTGGAGGCTGCTGAGGGGAGGACAGCTCATAATAATGGCTGGAATGGAGCAAATGGAATGGCATCAAACACATGGAAACCATGGAAACCATGAAAACCATGGTGTTGATGTATTTGCTAACATTCCAACTATTCCGCTCCAGCCAGTACCACGAGCCCGTTCTCCCCAATTAAGGTGCCACAAACCAACCTCATGTGATAGGAATGTAGCTTAGAAGGAAATGATATAATCCATACCAGAGGATAATGACCTAGCATTCAGTCAGCTCTGCAGTAGCTCTATACTCAGAGGACACCACATCCAAGACCATGTTTACTCAGGATCAAGGTTGGACACACATTGAGTGATTAGTTATGTAACCTCACTGAAGGGGATAAATGTAAACATTGTCCAGTTGTTTTTACTATACTGTGATCCTATGTGGAAAGTGGAATGGTCTAGAGGACGTGTCAAACACACCCCAAGGTGGGCCGAGTGTTGGCAGTGTTTTCGCTGCTCCCTTGTACTTGATCAATGAATTAAGGCCACTAATGAGTAAATAACTCCACTCACTGGTTGTTTAGGTCTTAATTGAAAAGAAAAACCAAAAACCTGGAGACACTAGGTCCTCCATGGAAGGAGTTTGACACCCCTGAGCTAGAGGATAGAGATCCTATTTAGGAGAGAAAGCAAATCATCGTTGAAAAGCATTACTATTAATATGTGTTTATTTATTCAATGAATACAAATGGATTCAACAGTAAGTCTACCTCATAGGACGTTATTCAAATGTGCGTTTGATATAAAGAACATGCACACGCCAACATGCCAAAACTTGTGCCTGCCAGAAGAACATCCTGTCTAGTAGGCGCGTGCGTTTTGTTTTCCACTTCGTCTGTGCGTTGTCGACCGCTGTCAATCAACGCAGGGGAATGCGGCGGAAGTGCGCCACACAAACATATGTCCCATGACTGCGCGTCGTAGGTGGTGGAGGGGGGGTTTGCGCTGGGTCTTTTCTGAAGGTGGGCGGTTTTCCCAACAGTATGACTGCAATCACCGGCTGATTCACTCCTAAGCTCCCCATTTCACCGACCATGAAGATCTGGACATCGGAACACATTTTCAAGTAAGTAGCCAGATTTCTATCTATTCATTGATTTGTTCGTGTTGTTTCGCTTAGTATCCGATTTTGTCTTGAATTAACTGACTTAAGAATTCAACTTGACGATTTGTAACTTGGATCCCATGTGGATTTGGGTTTAGTCAGCGAAATTTAACTAGCTAGTTATTTCAATGACTGAGAATCCTGACCCTGGCAGTTTGTATCAGTTAAACAGCATCTGAATATTTTAACTCAGCGGCTTCTAGCGGTCAGTGTCAGATTGCAGCGGAATTGCGTAACCAGTTGGCTCGTTGTAGTAGCAACCTTTCCCCTAGTCGTTGATGCGCCTCCGAGATGCGTCACACCGCAAACACATGGCTTCTGCCTCCTCCAATGCAACCTAGATTCTTCATCGAGAAAGAATCAATCCGTGGATACATTTAGGCTATTTTACAAGTCAAAACACCAGTTTAAAAAAAGGATGACACTATGCTGCTATGTAGACAGAGTTGAATTAAACCAGTGAGGTTTTAGACTTCCATATCTGTTATCAGAGCATGTTACCTACCCCCTGTCCTGCTCACTGCATCGATGAATGATAATCAACTCGTAGAGGCTGTGGCACATAAATAGACGAATGCTCATAGCACTAAACGGCACCTTTTTCATCCACACAAGTGTTTAAATAAATATACATATTGTCATGAATTGCACTTGTGATTTCAACTTCAATGTTAAAGTGTGTGTGTCTTATTATCCATGTATTTCAGTGTCTGACTGCCATGTGGATATCAGTAAAAACGTGCGTAATATAAATTGAATGCTGATAAACTCTTTCTCCCCTCCACAGCCATCCTTGGGAGACAGTCACCAAGGCTGCGATGCAGAAGTACCCCAACCCCATGAACCCCAGTGTGTTTGGGGTGGATGTGTTGGACCGTAGTGTGGACACACGGGGACGCCTGCACAGCAACAGGCTGCTGAGCGCTGAGTGGGGCCTGCCTTCCATCGTCAAGTCGGTAAGTGTTTTTGTTGGTATACAGGCTCTAGATAGATCCGAATGAAAGACAGGATCTAGCACAGTATATTCTACTTTAGCAACATAACAGTAAGCAGTCTGGGTGTCATTACTAGCCTTTTCGTTCAGCATTTTCTCTGCAATATTCCTAGAAATAGAACATTAAATGTTTATCGCGCAAATACGTCAAGCTTCATAAAATGAAAGTACAGCAAGACGGTATCTTTTGACTTTTGACCTGCTGTTTCAAACCTTTCAACTGCTGTGTGACGGGGAAAAACTGTGGGGTGTCATGGTTTGAGACTCTTACCTGGTAGACTGCTCCTAGTACCCCTTCAGTGTTACTCGAGTTCATAGCCTAGCTTCACAGCCATATCTCGGTTACACATTCTCACACACTCTGCGTCAGGCCAGGCAATGCCTCTTCCATTATGCAGTAGTTGACCTTGGCCCCCAATACTTCCAGCCGTAGGGTGCTATTCCTGGATGTAGGGGGGGGGGGTGTTAAGAGTAGCAGGCTCGCTGCCCACCGCTAGCCGTGGCACGAGACTGCATTGCTCTATGTCTGGCACATGCTGTCCTGAACAAGCTGGTACCATTCCTGTTCTAGTATCCTGTCCTCGCAGTACAGAGCTACCCCTATAAAACACAATCCTGTCTGCTCAGTACAGAGCTACCCCTATAAAACACAATCCTGTCTGCTCAGTACAGAGCTACCCCTATAAAACACAATCCTGTCTGCTCAGTACAGAACTGTCCCTCTAAAACACAATCCTGTCTGCTCAGTACAGAACTGTCCCTCTAAAACACAATCCTGTCTGCTCAGTACAGAACTGTCCCTCTAAAACACAACCCTCTTATCAGTGATGCAACAGGCAGACCTCGACCTATGCTGCCAGGGGCCTGCTGTAACAGGTGGAAGGAGGGGCCTGCTGTAACAGGTGAAAGGAGGGGCCTGCTGTAACAGGTGGAAGGAGGGGCCTGCTGTAGCAGGTGGAAGGAGGGGCCTGCTGTAGCAGGTGGAAGGAGGGGCCTGCTGTAGCAGGTGGAAGGAGGGGCCTGCTGTAGCAGGTGGAAGGAGGGGCCTGCTGTAGCAGGTGGAAGGAGGGGCCTGCTGTAGCAGGTGGAAGGAGGGGCCTGCTGTAACAGGTGGAAGGAGGGGCCTGCTGTAACAGGTGGAAGGAGGGGCCTGCTGTAACAGGTGGAAGGAGGGGCCTACTCAGGGCTGCTTTGAATGGTTTACAGTCTCATCACCATGTTCTTGTCTGGTGTAGCTATTAAACACTGTCCGTAATTAGTTTACTCTTTGCTGCATATGCAAATTGACACAAGATTACAGTTACGACTATTATATGACTACAAAGGATTTGTAAAAGATTAGGCGATTCATTTCATCTTCATTTATTGACCAGGTAGACTAACTTCAGTTTTAAAATGACAGTTCATACACATCTTATTCTTCAGTTTTTTGGGGGGCAAATATTCCTATTATTTTTCCTTTGAAATGAGGTCATCTCCAGAGCTCTGATCTGACCCATAGTCTAGTACTATGGAAGCATTAACCACTGTGCTCCTCCCTTGCCTGGGCCTTTAATCTTAGCCCCCAGAAACTGGTGCTGTGACGAGAGCCTACTCAACTCTGCCTTTTGGTTTGGATCCTGGGAGGGAAGGTCGGCAGAGTCCTTTGACAGTCTTGCTCCTCCACCGGCCAAATCATTGACAGGACACTGTCTCCTGGGCTTTATTTCAAAAAGCCTCTCATAGTAGGAGTGCTGATCTAGGATCAGATTCTCCATGTCCATATACATCAATCAATCAATCAATCAAATGTATTTATAAAGCCCTTCTTACATCAGCTGATGTCACAAAGTGCTGTACAGAATCCCAGCCTTAAACCCCACACAGCAAGCAATGCAGGTGTAGAAGCACGGTGGCTAGGAAAAACTCCCTAGAAAGGCAGGAACCTAGAGAGGAACCAGGCTCTGAGGGGTGGCCAATCCTCTTCTGGCTGTGCTGGGTGGAGATTATAACAACATGGCCAAGATGTTCAAATGTTCATAAATGACCAGCAGGGTCAAATAATAATAATCACAGTGGTTGTCGAGGGTGCAACAGGTCAGCACCTCAGGAGTAAATGCCCGTTGGCTTTTCATAGCCGATCATTGAGAGTATCTCTACCGCTCTTGCTGTCTCTAGAGAGTTGAAAACAGCAAGTCTGGGACATTGTAGCACGTCCGGTGAACAGGTCAGGGTTCTATAGCCGCAGGCAGAACAGTTGAAACTGGAGCAGCAGCATGGCCAGGTGGACTGGGGACAGCAAGTAGTCATCATTCCAGGTAGTCCTGAGGCATGGTCCTAGGGCTCAGGTCCTCCGAGAGAGAGAAAGAGAGAGAGTACTTAAATTCCCACAGGGGACAGGATAAATACTCCAGATATAACAGACAGACCCTAGCCCCCTGACATAAACTATTGCAGCATAAATACTGGAGGCTGAGACGAGGGGTCGGGAGAGACTGTGGCCCCGTCCGATGACACCCCCAGACAGCTGTGGCCCCGTCCGATGACACCCCCAGACAGTGACAAACAGGCAGGACATCTAATTTATGATCTGAAAAGTAAAAGTGATCCTAGAGTAACTCTACTACCCAGACTTTGTGTAGATTGGGGCACGTGGTCACAAAAAGTCTGGGTAGCAGTGATATTAATAGCAATTGTGTAGATTGGGGAAGGCGGTCACAAAATTGGTGTTAATATCACTGCTAAGTCCTTTTAAATATATATATTTTTTAAGTCTAGCACATAAACCGGCCAAAAACACTCACAGGGCATTGACATCGTCAGAGAATCTCTGAGACAGAAAATATGACCGACCTTTTAGAAAATAACAATATTATAAATGAGTGGACTGTTGAGTAGAGGCCAAGTGTACAGTAGATTACTGAGAAACCAGATTCACCAATCTGTTAGATCCAGCACTGACTTGTCCACAGACATGTCCTATATACCTAGCTAGTGCACAAAGGAAACCGTCTGATACATGTGCTCCTACTGGCTAGGCCGTTGAGATCAGTGCAGGATGGACACTCCGTCAGGACATTTCAATGACACTAAACAGGGCCGGGGTCTGGTGCTTTGATCGTGTGGGTTCTGTTCTCTCTCATTCCAGATCATTGGCAGAACACAGACGTGCACATACATCCAGGAGCATTCTGTAGTGGACCCCATTGAAAAGACATTCGAGCTTCAGTCTTCAAACGTGAGTTCTGAAACTTTTTATGGTTTCAGCATAATGTTGTATATAATAATTATTGACATTGAGACATACACTGAGTGTACAAAACATTAAGAACACCTGCTATTTCCATGACAGACTGACCAGGTGAAAGCTATGATCCCTTATTGATGTCACCTGTTAAATCCACTTCAATCAGTGTAGATGAAGGGGAGGAGACAGGTTTAAGAAGGATTTTTAAGCCTTCAAACAATTTAGACATGGATTGTGTGTGTGTGCCATTCAGAGAGTGAATGGGTGCCTTTGAACGGGGTATGCTAGTAGGCGCACCGGTTTGAGTGTGTCAAGAACTGCAACGCTGCTGGGTTTTTCACGCTCAACAGTTTCCCATGTGTATCAAGAATGGTCCACCACCCAAAGGACATTCAGCCAACTTGACACAACTGTGGGAAGCATTGGAGTCAACATGGACCAGCATCCCTGTGGAACGTTTCGACACCTTGTAGAGTCCATGTCCTGACGAATTGAGGCTGTTCTGAAGGCAAGGGGGGGTGCGCAACTCAATATTAGAAAGGTGTTCTTAATGTTTTGTACACTCAGTATACATATAAAGTGGGAAACAGTATGTAAACATTATTAGAGTTACCAGTGTTCAGTGACTGTGCACTACCGTTCAAAAGTTTGGGTCACTGAGAAATGTCCTTGTTTTTGAAAGAAAAGCAAAACATTTTGTCCATTGTAAATATCAAATTGATCATAAATACAGTGTAGACATTGTTAAAGTTGTAAATGACTATTGTAGTTGGAAACGGCTGATTTTTAATGGAATATCTACTTAGGCGTACAGAGGCCCACTATCAGCAAACATCACTCCTCTGTTTCAAATGCACATTTTGTTAGCTAATCCAAGTTTATAATTTTAAAAGGTTAATAGATCGTTAGAAAACCCTTGTGCAATTATGTTAGCACAGCTGAAAACTGTTCTAATTTAAAGAAGCAATTAAACTGGCCTTCTTTAGACTAGTTGAGTATCTGGAGCATCAGCATTTGTGTGTTTGATTACAGGCTCAAAAAATGGCCACAAACAAAGAACTTTCTTCTGAAACTCGTCAGTCTATTCTTGTTCTGAGAAATGAAGGCTATTCCATGTGAGAAATTGGCAAGAAACTGAAGATCTCGTACAGCGCTGTGTACTACTCCCGTCACAGAACAGCTCAAACTGGCCCTAACCAGAATAGAAAGAAGAGTGGGAGGCCCCGGTGCACAACTGAGCAAGAGGACAAGTACATTAGACTGTCTGTTTCTCAAACTAGATGCCTCACAAGTCGTCAACTGGTAGCTTAATTAAATAGTACCCACAAAACACCAGTCTCAACGTCAACAATGAAGAGGCGACTCCGGGATGCTGGCCGCCTAGGCAGAGTTCCTCTGTCCAGTGTCTGTGTTATTTTGCCCATATAAATCTTTTCTTGTTATTGGCCCGTCATATGGCAGCAGTCTAAGGTTCAGGACAAGCTACTTGGTGGAGGCTGGATAGTGGCGACTGTTTATTTAGCCTCAATAGAAGCTGTTTCTCACCATCTCATTCCCAGGTGGGGGTGCAACACAATATTACCAAGGTGTTCTTAAAGTTTTGTACACTCAGTGTATATCTTTCGTAGGTGGCATGTTGTAAGACCTATAGCCTGGCAGTTGCATTAATTTGTTACAAGACCAGACCTGTAACCATTTACAAAACATGCTGTGTTGAAGAACCTGAAACTCTGGAAGCTGTCCTGGTCTCATTTCCAATAGCAGACGAGTGTGTCTGTCTGAGAACTCAGGAACCCTGAATGTAATGAGCCAAATGGTTTGATATTTATGGAAGGTCTACCTTGTTCTGTACTGAACAAAAATATAAGCGCATCACACAACAATTTCTATGATTTTACTGAGTTACAGTTCATATAACGAAATTAGTCAATTGAAATAAATTCATTCGGCCCTAATCTATGGATTTCACATTACTGGGCAGGGGAGCCAAACCCACCCACTGGGGTGCCAAGCCCAGCTAATCAGAAAGAGTTTATCCCCACAAAAGGGCTTTATTACAGACAGAAATGCTGTTCTGACGATCCCGCAGGTGAAGAAGACTGATTCAGAGGTCCTGGGCTGGCGTGGTTACACGTGGTCTGCAGTTGAGGCCAGTTGGACGTACTGCCAAATTCTCTAAAACAACGTTGGAGGCGGTTTATGGTAGAGAAATTAACATTCAATTCTCTGGCAACAGCTCTGGTGGACATTCCGACAGTCAGCATGACAATTGCATGCTCCCTCAAAACATCTGTGGCATTGTGTTGTGACAAAACTGCACATTTTAGAGTGGCCTTTTATTGTCCCCCAGCACAAGGTGCACCTGTGTAATGATCATGCTTTTTAATCAGCTTCTTGATATGCCACATCTGTCAAGTGGATGGATTATCTTGGCAAATGAGAAATGCTCTCTAACAAGGAGGTAAACAAATTTGTGCACAAAAATAAGAGAAATAAGGTTTTTGTGCGTATGGAACATTTCTGGGATATTTTATTTCAGCTCATGAAACATGGGACCAACACTTTATAATTTGCGTTTTATATTTTTTGTTCAGTATAGTTCACAGTAATTTAGAGTGAATGTGTATATTACATTTAAACCCCCGAACGTGTCTAATGCTGTCTGCCTCTATGATTCTCTCTGCAGATCACATTCACTAACATGGTGTCAGTGGATGAGAAGCTTACATACAGACCACATCCTGATGACGCAGAGAAGTAAGTACAGTCAAACCAAGGAAGGCTTTACTTTGTTCCATGCTTACAGTGTATCAGGGGCTACTTAAAATGGGAGATTTCGATCTCCAATGTCACTTTCCTGGTTAAATAAAGGATAAATGCATTACATGAATATATATATATATATATATATATATATATATTTTAGACAAATTCTCCACTCTTGTCTGTGCAGGACGATATTGACTCAAGAAGCTCTCATCTCAGTCAAAGGGGTTAGTCTGAGTAGCTACCTGGAGGGAGTTATGGCTAGCACCATCTCTGCAAACGCAGGGAAGGTACGTGATCTCTGTCTTCACCTCACCTACTCAGATGGCTGGTTAGAGGAACACTTGTATTTTCATGTAGTTTGAAAATGATGTCCATGATAGCTTGGTCTCAGATCTCTTTGTGCTGTATAGCCTACACCTATGCTCGTGTTTGGCATGACAACTTCCATCGGAGCTATACAACACAACCAGATCCGGGACCAGGCTATGTCCTTTTGAAATCTGAGATCATTTATATCTTTTAAAATAATAAATGCAACTTCTAATTTGTCTCCTCTTCCTCCATCAGGGTCGTGAGGCAATGGAGTGGGTGATCAGGAAGCTAAATGCAGAGATCGAAGAGCTGGCAGCCGCCGCCCGCGGCACCATAAGGCCTCCCATGGCTGCTGCTATGACTTCAGAGAAATGATACCTCTAAGTTCCCAGCGACCAGCCTGGAGACATTGTTCTTCTCCTGCGTCAGAACAGACTCCACCTCCCTTTAGACTGGTCTGATTCTCATCAACTGGACAGGAATCAGATCTACAAGTTTGATTACAATTCAAGTACTGTATTTATTGTTATTATTTAAGTATTATCTGAAATGAAGGGATCAACGGTAATCCTAGTATATATATATATATATATATATATATATATATATTTTAAACATTTTATAGGCGAGGAGCATCTCAAATGCCGTGTCTGTTGGAGTAGAATCTAAATATTCTCAGTTGCTCTGTGCCCAAGTTTGAGACTAGAACAGGTCATGTTATCAGCATGCAGTAGTACTATAGCCTCAGGGACCGTGTCAAATATAGAGGACGGTTCAGCGAGTAACAACTTGGTTCTGCACCGATCTTGTTGGACTGTGCTAGCCTGGTGCCAGAGTTGGCAAGAGAGCACAAACCGATCTGGGACCAGGCTAAGACCGTATCAGAGGTTATTGAATAAATCCTGGGGATGCAATCACCTATAACAGACAGAACAAGAACAGTTTCAACATGTTGCATTTGAATACCACCTTCCCTGCGTAAAGCTGCACCTAAATTAAGAATGGTAAGGCGTGGTTGGGGTTTTTCATACTTGACAGTGACATATATTTATTGAGTGAAATCACTGACAAGGGGAGGAGTAAAATGTGACTTTGGGAAGAAGAAACGGATAAGAAATGTACGATTCCTCACTAAATA
This sequence comes from Oncorhynchus nerka, assembly GCF_034236695.1. Classification (NCBI taxonomy): domain Eukaryota; kingdom Metazoa; phylum Chordata; class Actinopteri; order Salmoniformes; family Salmonidae; genus Oncorhynchus; species Oncorhynchus nerka. The sequence goes on from NC_088410.1 coordinate 92,240,816, forward strand.
TTACTAATGGATTGTTCTTCGGTGCCTCAGAAGTCTGACCCTCTGCCAGCACAAAATGTCTGTGTTCTTAGAGTGTTATGACCCCAACAATGAATACATTTTAACGCACATACTGTACAGAAGAGAGGGGTCGTGCTCCGGGCCCTCCAGTAATATTCTGCATTCTCTCCCAAGAGTGAAACTAAGTATTTAAATAATATAAAATAAGTGTTTTGGTTAAATGTTCTGTACTGCTATAGCCTCCAGTATGTTATGGAAATGTCTGCTATGTTTGACGTATGGAGAGAATATATGATTTATTTGATGTATATATATAGAGAGATGAATGTGTTTTTCATTTGGTTGTAAAACAATGGTACTTGTTGTCAGTGGTACTTACTACCTGGGATGTCCAGTATATATACTAGATCATAACCCTGAGGACATCAAATGCCTCTGCTACCAACTCTAAGGGACGTTTTCCTGTACGCAGATCAAGCTTAACACTGGACTATTGATAGGTTGTGTTTATAATCCAGGACTAGGTGTAATCTGTGCAAACCTGACCAGAATGTTTTGTCTTGTGTCTATGGTGAAAACTTGTGTTGTCAAGGAAAGAAAGATGCTACAGTCAGTACGTGTGATGTATGCATTCCAAAAACCATGCCAGTTTGCATTCTCAATACAATTGTGTTATGTTGCCAGAGTCAGTTCTAATATGCTTTAAAGTGGTAATGTCAAATATTCCTGGTTTGTTAATGACTGTTCTGACATGACCTGATGTTAGAACAAAGGGACATGATCATTCTAACATGTAAGGAGGAATTTTGTGGGTGTTTTTAAAAAATATATTTATTTTTTTACCCATATTTAGAATAAAAGAACTTTAACTCTACACCTGCACAACAATAAAACTCAGTTGGTGCTGAAGTCATAATGGATTTGAATGCTTCTGTAAACTCAAGTTCCAAATGGTCAAACAGAAATGAAGACCAGGCATGTTGGTTTACGTGAAAGAAATAAAGTCCTCTAAAATATGTTTGCTTTTACATTTTGTTGTTTGAGCTCAGATAAGCAATTTAAATGTCTATGATTGTAGCTACATACATTTTACATTTACATTTAAGTCATTTAGCAGACGCTCTTATCCAGAGCGACTTACAAATTGGTGCTTTCACCTTATGACATCCAGTGGAACAGCCACTTTACAATAGTGCATCTAGGTCTTTTAAGGGGGGTGAGAAGGATTACTTTATCCTATCCTAGGTATTCCTTAAAGAGGTGGGGTTTCAGGTGTCTCCGGAAGGTGGTGATTGACTCCGCTGTCCTGGCGTCGTGAGGGAGTTTGTTCCACCATTGGGGGGCCAGAGCAGCGAACAGTTTTGACTGGGCTGAGCGGGAACTGTACTTCCTCAGTGGTAGGGAGGCGAGCAGGCCAGAGGTGGATGAACGCAGTGCCCTTGTTTGGGTGTAGGGCCTGATCAGAGCCTGGAGGTACTGAGGTGCCGTTCCCCTCACAGCTCCGTAGGCAAGCACCATGGTCTTGTAGCGGATGCGAGCTTCAACTGGAAGCCAGTGGAGAGAGCGGAGGAGCGGGGTGACGTGAGAGAACTTGGGAAGGTTGAACACCAGACGGGCTGCGGCGTTCTGGATGAGTTGTAGGGGTTTAATGGCACAGGCAGGGAGCCCAGCCAGCAGCGAGTTGCAGTAATCCAGACGGGAGATGACAAGTGCCTGGATTAGGACCTGCGCCGCTTCCTGTGTGAGGCAGGGTCGTACTCTGCGGATGTTGTAGAGCATGAACCTACAGGAACGGGCCACAGACTTGATGTTATTTGAGAACGACAGGGTGTTGTCCAGGATCACGCCAAGGTTCTTAGCGCTCTGGGAGGAGGACACAATGGAGTTGTCAACCGTGATGGCGAGATCATGGAACGGGCAGTCCTTCCCCGGGAGGAAGAGCAGCTCCGTCTTGCCGAGGTTCAGCTTGAGGTGATGATCCGTCATCCACACTGATATGTCTGCCAGACATGCAGAGATGCGATTCGCCACCTGGTCGTCAGAAGGGGGAAAGGAGAAGATTAATTGTGTGTCGTCTGCATAGCAATGATAGGAGAGACCATGTGAGGTTATGACAGAGCCAAGTGACTTGGTGTATAGCGAGAATAGGAGAGGGCCTAGAACAGAGCCCTGGGGGACACCAGTGGTGAGAGCACGTGGTGAGGAGACGGATTCTCGCCACGCCACCTGGTAGGAGCGACCTGTCAGGTAGGACGCAATCCAAGCGTGGGCCGCGCCGGAGATGCCCAACTCGGAGAGGGTGGAGAGGAGGATCTGATGGTTCACAGTATCGAAGGCAGCCGATAGGTCTAGAAGGATGAGAGCAGAGGAGAGAGAGTTAGCTTTAGCAGTGCGGAGCGCCTCCGTGATACAGAGAAGAGCAGTCTCAGTTGAATGACTAGTCTTGAAACCTGACTGATTTGGATCAAGAAGGTCATTCTGAGAGAGATAGCGGGAGAGCTGGCCAAGGACGGCACGTTCAAGAGTTTTGGAGAGAAAAGAAAGAAGGGATACTGGTCTGTAGTTGTTGACATCGGAGGGATCGAGTGTAGGTTTTTCAGAAGGGGTGCAACTCTCGCTCTCTTGAAGACGGGAGGGACGTAGCCAGCGGTCAGGGATGAGTTGATGAGCGAGGTGAGGTAAGGGAGAAGGTCACCGGAGATGGTCTGGAGAAGAGAGGAGGGGATAGGGTCAAGCGGGCAGGTTGTTGGGCGGCCGGCCGTCACAAGACGCGAGATGTCATCTGGAGAGAGAGGGGAGAAAGAGGTCAGAGCACAGGGTAGGGCAGTGTGAGCAGAACCAGCGGTGTCATTTGACTTAGCAAACGAAGATCGGATGTCGTCGACCTTCTTTTCAAAATGGTTGACGAAGTCATCTGCAGAGAGGGAGGAGGGGGGGGAGGAGGATTCAAGAGGGAGGAGAAGGTGGCAAAGAGCTTCCTAGGGTTAGAGGCAGATGCTTGGAATTTAGAGTGGTAGAAAGTGGCTTTAGCAGCAGAGACAGAGGAGGAAAATGTAGAGAGGAGGGAGTGAAAGGATGCCAGGTCCGCAGGGAGGCGAGTTTTCCTCCATTTCCGCTCGGCTGCCCGGAGCCCTGTTCTGTGAGCTCGCAATGAGTCGTCGAGCCACGGAGCGGGAGGGGAGGACCGAGCCGGCCTGGAGGATAGGGGACATAGAGAATCAAGGGATGCAGAAAGGGAGGAGAGGAGGGTTGAGGAGGCAGAATCAGGAGATAGGTTGGAGAAGGTTTGAGCAGAGGGAAGAGATGATAGGATGGAAGAGGAGAGAGTAGCGGGGGGAGAGAGAGCGAAGGTTGGGACGGCGCGATACCATCCGAGTAGGGGCAGTGTGGGAAGTGTTGGATGAGAGCGAGAGGGAAAAGGATACAAGGTAGTGGTCGGAGACTTGGAGGGGAGTTGCAATGAGGTTAGTGGAGGAACAGCATCTAGTAAAGATGAGGTCGAGCGTATTGCCTGCCTTGTGAGTAGGGGGAAGGTGAGAGGGTGAGGTCAAAGAGGAGAGGAGTGGAAAGAAGGAGGCAGAGAGGAATGAGTCAAAGGTAGACGTGGGGAGGTTAAAGTCGCCCAGAACTGTGAGAGGTGAGCCGTCCTCAGGAAAGGAGCTTATCAAGGCATCAAGCTCATTGATGAACTCTCCGAGGGAACCTGGAGGGCGATAAATGATAAGGATGTTAAGCTTGAAAGGGCTGGTAACTGTGACAGCATGGAATTCAAAGGAGGCGATAGACAGATGGGTAAGGGGAGAAAGAGAGAATGACCACTTGGGAGAGATGAGGATCCCGGTGCCACCACCCCGCTGACCAGAAGCTCTCGGGTGTGCGAGAGCACGTGGGCGGACGAAGAGAGAGCAGTAGGAGTAGCGGTGTTGTCTGTGGTGATCCATGTTTCCGTCAGAGCCAAGAAGTCGAGGGACTGGAGGGAGGCATAGGCTGAGATGAACTCTGCCTTGTTGGCCGCAGATCGGCAGTTCCAGAGGCTACCGGAGACCTGGAACTCCACGTGGGTCGTGCGCGCTGGGACCACCAGATTAGGGTGGCCGCGGCCATGCGGTGTGGAGCGTTTGTATGGTCTGTGCAGAGAGGAGAGAACAGGGATAGACAGACACATAGTTGACAGGCTAGAGAAGAGGCTACGCTAATGCAGAGGAGATTGGAATGACAAGTGGACTACACGTCTCGAATGTTCAGAAAGTTAAGCGTACGTAGCAAGAATCTAATTGACTAAAATGATTAAATGATACAGTACTGCTGAGGTAGGCTAGCTGCGTTGTTGACACTACCCTAATCAAGTCGTTCCGTTGAGTGTGAAGTTTCTACAATGCTGCTTTTCGGGGGCTAGCTGGCTAGCTAGCAGTGTTGGTTACGTTACGTTGCGTTAGGAGAACGACAATAGCTGGCTAGCTAACCTAGAAAATCGCTCTAGACTACACAATTATCTTTGAAACAAAGACGGCTATGTAGCTAGCTATGTAGCTAGCTACGATCAAACAAATCACACCGTTGGGACTGTAATGAAATGAAATGAAAATGTGATACTACCTGTGGAGCGAAGCGGAATGGGACCGGAATGCGAAAGTTCTATTCAGTAGACGTTGGCTGGCTATTGGCTAGCTAGGAGTGTCTCCTACGTTAAGGACGACAAAATAGCTGGCTAGCTAACCTCGGTAAATTAAGATAATCACTCTAAGACTACACACTCTAACTACACAATTATCTTGGATACGAAGACAGCAAAGACAACTATGTAGCTAGCTAATACTACACTAATCAAGTCGTTCAGTTGAGTGTGATAGTTACTACAGTGCTACGGTAGCCGGTGAACGTATGCTAGCTGGCTAGCTGCTAGGCAGATAGGAGGACGACGAAATACGATAATAACGCAATTATCACTCTAAGACTCCACACTCTAAACTACACAATTATCTTGGATACGAAGACAGCAAAGACAACTATGTAGCTAGCTAACACTACACTAATCAAGTCGTTGAGTGTGATAGTTACTACAGTGCTACGGTAGACGGTGAACGTGTTGGGCAGATAGGAGACGACGAAATACGATAATTACGCAATTATCTTTGATACAACGACGACTATGTAGCTAGCTAAGAAGAAATGGCTAAGATTAGACAAATCAGACCGTTGTACTATAATGAAATGTAATGAAAAAGTTATATAACCTGCAGACCGAAGCGCGGATGCGACCGGCTCGCTCCAACCCAAACCCTAATTCTCTACTTTGACAAAGATTTGTGGAATAGGGTTTTATGGCAAAGCTGTCTGCACTATTCCGAGAGCTGTCTATTTTGAGCAGCCAATATGCCTGCATTTTTTTTTTTCGGGGGGAAAAGAGGTTGAGATGGCGGCAGAAGATGCCCTACCACAGCTCTAGGATCAGATTACCCAACGCCCAAATCCTATCCTTGAGTTAATTGATGTACTTTTCCTTTCCAAGGCTGCAAACCGCCAAGTCTAAGGGTAGAGCTCAAATAAATTCAAGCCCCTTGGGTGCTGCCATAGTTACACTAGAAGTGCCCTTCCAAGAAGGCTCAAGGTCAATGGCCACATAAAATGACGTTTGATTGGATCATGTCAACATCATACTTTCAAAATCTTAGCTAACAGTCCTCATGAATCAAGTTGACAATCTACTGGCAAATCCTTTTTAATCCTTGTCATATGAAGAGAAATTATAGATAAAATGTATCGGTGCTCATCGGCCATTGGACATTAACATTACACAGGTTGGAAATCGCAAATTCTAAAAGTGGTTTGGAAGGAGTCCGTGGCTAACTGCAAGCATTGCAAAACAATCATTAGCCTGCTATTCAGTGGAGTGGCTTTGTGGTCTCAAGTCTTTGATTAAGGGTCTCTTTTCCTAGTTTATAATGATAAACATTCAACAATGATGTCAGTGAAGCATGATTTGTGCCGCGCTCAAAACAACTTAACTCGGAACTGCAAAATCAGACTTTAGTGAGTTCAAGACAACTGGGAACTTGGGGGAAAATGAGCTATGTCATCACGATTCAAGCTTTTCTCTCTCCCAGAGTTCCCAGTTGTCTTGAAAGCAGCATAAATCCAGAGAATGTCAGTCTTTGATGAAAGTTTTATGACAAAATTTGCCCATGAAGGACCGCCGTGCCACCTTCCTGTTCAAGTGAGCACAGCACAACAAGGTGAGTTAAAAAAAATGTCTTGTATGCAGCTGCATAAATGATGTAATATGCCAGGGAGATATTTATACTGTAGGTAACAAAGTAACACTAAGTGTATGTTGTGTAGTAAGCTGTTACCAGCCCATGTGCCTCACCCTAATAATTTGGTCTATTTTCACCTCTTAATTTTGCCTACTGTTCTGACTTGGTGGTGCACATGTGGCCTGTAACCTGTTTTAGAGAAATGTAAAAAAAACACATTTTGTAAGAGCTTTCATTGTCTTTTTATATGCCCCCTTCATTTATCCTAAGGTTCTGACTTGGTGTACAGGGAGAACGCTGTAAGAACAGCCCATGTTCTGAATTCTGTGCTGTACATTTCAAAAGTGCTGAAGAAATAGTTATATTGACTACATCTGTCCTAGCTCGCTCATTAATGTCTTAATTGAAATTACTGATTGCCTCTTATTCGCTTGTCATCCCCTTATGCCATAGTTTGTAAATCTCAATTGTCAGTAGAAACCATATTTGTCAGCCATATCATTTTTTTTAAAGGCAGTAAATGAGGCTGAATGAACTGTTTTGCTGCCAGACAAGGCTCCCCTGATAGCCCGGTGTAGCAGTGGTAAGGTGTTGGGACTCTGCTGTTGGGACATCTTTATATAGGCTCTAACCGTTATAGTGCAATTAATGTGTTGTTTAGTGTTGTGTAGTGGCTATGCTGGCATGCATCCCATATTATTTAATTTGGTTGCCCCACCAAGATGTACATGCTAAAATCGCCACGGAACATGGCAAATAACCGGTTTATCAGTTTAGAGTGCGGCGCATCATCCCATGGTATATGTGAAGACTGCGCACATCAGAAATATCAATGAAATATTATAGTTCCTAAACATCACTTTCTATATTCCAATAAAATAGTCATTTTATAGGCTGTGTTGCTTACCACGTTGTGTTGCTACCATGCTATGTTGTTGTATTAGTTCTCTCTTTATGTAGGTTTGTGTTGTCTCTCTTGTCGTGATGTGTGTTTTGTCCGGTATTTACATGTTATTTAATCCCAGCCTCCTTCCCCACAGGATGTCTTTTGCGTTTGTTAGGCAGTCATTGTAAATAAGAATTTGTTCTTAACTGACTTGCCCAGTTAAATAAAGGTCAAATAAATGTAAGTGAATAAATAGGCATCAAGCTCATATCGGTCCTCTAGAACGCAGTCGTAATCTTCCTAAAAGGACTCCACAATAATGAGGTAGTGTGTATGTGGGTGCACATCCGTTTCAGCGTGTTTTGGGAGTCGAGCAAGAGTCGACTCTGTACGACTCCAACCACAGGAGTCGGAGTCGACTCCAAAAATCCTGGAGTCGTGCACCGCTAGTGGTAACAAGTGGAAATCCATCTCATTATTACCATTGCCACTGAAATTCCCAGATTGCATTTCGAGTACCACGTTATGACCAAACCTGTGTTAGCCAATGGTTATTTGGAAGAGGGTCGCCCGTCAACCAATCACAGGCCTTAGAGTTTTTAAAGGCATTTAAAAGAGGGATGTTTGAAATTAAACAAGACGCAGTTAGCGAGCGATTGACTGGAGTGCAATGTGCATTTTTAGTTAAAACGCTAGTTATCCAGATGGATTATTACTATAGCTACTAAACTCGTGGTCTGATAGCAAATATCGAAATACTATATAGAGTTAACGTTTGCTAGACGAGGTTTCTTTCGCTTGGCATCGAAATATCTGGTTTGACTGACTTGCTAGCTAACGTTAACGAGTTGGCTAACCCGTGCATCAGTGTGCAGAACTGAGAGAGTCAGTTTGCTAGATTGGGGTTTGGTGTCCAATATTCGTCAATACACGACGTGAGAGAAGTCACTGCTGGTTTTTTTGAACCGTCGTAGCTAAGATTTCGGTAAGTTTTTACCCCATAAACCGAATATGAAATATGGATGTTACTGAAGTTAACTAGCTAACATTAGCTATCAATGTTAGCTAGCTTGCTAATTTTTCTTTTGGCTAACTTGGCTAAATGTGGTAACCACTTAAAAATATATATATTTCTACAGAATATGGATGCTGCTAGACTCAAGATGGCAAAGGACTCGAAGCTTCAAAGGCCTGTGTCTGAACACAAGGTCAGTTCTGCATTGAAGTTAACACTGTTCCAACTTGTCATGGAAATCTACAGGATGTGACCTTAGTTATGAAGACAATCCTAACCCCGTTCTTATTCCAACTAACTAATAATGGTCAGTGTTGTGTCAACCACTCTTTGAAAATAACCAACTACAATTGACCAAGAAAGAACCAATTAACTAATTCCAGTGTGAAGTAAGATGCACTAAATATACAATTGAAAGAAATCGATGTTACTTAGCTAACTAAAGTTACTTTGAATGTGTTTAACTGACTTGCCTAATTGACTAAAATATGAGTTGCTAGTTCACATCCAAACAAACTTCGTGAGGTTGTTACTGTAATCTGAAATGTCAGACTACAAATTGAAGGAACAGGTCGGTCACTTTGGACTCACATTGTAAGTGTAATTTGGTGTATAAAACTGAATGTTTCAAGTGAGAATTAGGCAGGTTTGATGACGAAATATAAAGGGTTTTATTGCCTACTGCACCTTGTTATTTTTTACATTGAAGTAGTGTAGCTCCAGTAAGCAACACTGCTATATGTCAAAGTAGTGTAGGTAAAGGGGGTTACAATAGTCAATTGTATGACTGAAATGGGTCTTCTGTATTTAACCCAACCTCTCTGAATTGGTGCCAATCAAAGTTTAGACATTACTAATTTATACAGCCTGAATTTGAAATAATTGACTTAATCTCATGTGAAGTTACTTACAACCTCTTTATGTTTGGTAAAATGGCTACTCAGGGCTGGGCTGAACGGATACCGACTGTACTGTTAAAGCCTGTGGGTGTTCCAAATAAGACCACGTCCATAAATCAATTTAAATGTCCAAATGTTGAATACTCATTTCTTATCTAAGCTTAACATCTAAAATGATTAAATATCTGTTCGTTATGTGACATTACTCATAACAGGGGTGTCTTTATCTGTAGACTTGACTAGTTGAATCAGGTGTGGTACTGCTTGGTTGGTTCAAAACCCTGCACCCTCACTATCCCTCTAAGACACCATGCACAAATTATTTTGAAAGTGGGTTCACATTTTCAGTACTGTTAATTAGTAAAATGTGTTTTAAGCCTGATGTTGTATTGCAGAGGTAGTTGGACCAAAAAAGGGAAACACCAGAATGAAGGACAATGTCCTAACCACATGAGTAGTCCAATAGTCAACTTGTCCCTCGATTCCAATTTGTCCTCTACTTGTAGGTGTTCTATCCTTGAAATCCTTCAACTGTAATCTTAAGGGCATAACTGTAGCTTGAGCATCTTACTTAAATTAAATCTAAAGAAAATGCATGACTGCTTAGGTTCACTGCATGTTAGGGATGTCAACACACGATCCCAATGTGTTTCAATGCAAACTGGGCTTAATGGGAACATGCTGGGGAACAATTGATTTATGGAAGAAAAGTACAAAGTGACTTTTACTCAAAATATTTGGAAACCAATGTGCTGGGTTATAAACATGCACTACACTACAAAATGCCAATTAAGTATTGAATGGTATGTATTTTCATTCTGTATACAGGGTTCTTTGTTTTTCTGTACCTTTGAAGCCCACCTGAGACTCCACATTACAAGGCAGCTATGTATAACAATGAAAGTGTAATTTAACAGTCTAAGACATGTGAGCTTAACTTCTGGGAAAAGGGGGGGGTACCTTGTAGCCTAGTGGTTAGTGTTGGCCTACTAACTGAAAGGTCAGCTCAGGAATTTGATCCAGCAACAAGGTAAAACATCTGTATGCCCCTGAGCAAGTCAATTAACCCACTGTTCCCTGGGCGCTGATGTTGCTTAAGACAGCCCCCTGCACCTTTGATTCAGAGGGGTTGTGTTAATGTGGAAGAACCGTTTAAGTTGTACAACTGACTACCTTCAACTGAACAGGGGCTGCCTTAACCGACATCCAAGTCTTTGGAGCCCGGGGAACAGTGGGTTAACTGCTTTGCTCAGGGGCAGAACAGATTTCTGGGGATTCAATCCAGCAACCTCCGTTACTGACCCAAAGCTCTAACCACTAGGGTTACCTGCTGTCCCTCAATAGGCAATAGATGCTAATTAATACCCATGTAGTATAGCATGTGCATATCAACATTTATCTCTTCATTTTACCTATGATCACTTGTCTGAGAATGTACAGAAAATATCTGGGAAGTGTAGCTGTTATATAGATGTCTTTGACATTGGCCTCTGGTAGGAATATACACAACTGTAACATCTATGGATTGAACCACATGAATGATTGAAGGGGGCTGTAGGGTAAGTATACCCTTATCTATTATAAACTCTACCTAGAGTTGAAGTTAGTTCAAATAACACCATGCTAATGATGTTAGCTGCAGGTAGCCTAGTGGTTAGAGCGTTGGACTAGTAAAGGAAAGGTTGCAAGATCGAATCACTGAGCTGACAAGGTAAAAAATCTGTCGTTCTGCCCCCTGAACAAGGCAGTTAACCCACTCTTCCTAGGCCGTCACTGTAAATAAGAATTTGTTCTTAACTGACTTGCCTAGTTAAATAAAAATGCAACATGTAGTTCACTGCTCAGTTGAACTTGCTACATGTGTTGTGGATGGCCTTGTGGGACTCATTGGCCAGGCTACATTAGCACTGCTGTAACCAAAGAAACAGGGAACTGTCATCCTCCTAAATAGGACATGTCATGGCTTGACCCAAACCATTGACTGCAATATCTAGCATGCAAGAAACTACTTTGTGTTTCATAAAGCAGTGTGATTTCCTGTTGTCCTGCCTTTTAATAGTACTCGTCTTCCCTCCCCATATGTTTAGCTTACCAGTGATGGGCCGAAGCGTGTTCCCGTGTCCCAGTCGTCCAGTGGTCACAAACCTGTGGCCTACGCCACACCAGCCCAGCGCGTTCTAGGACCGTCAAATGGGCCGCAGCGTATCCAGCGATCCATGACCCAGAAGCCGGAGACCACAGTCCCACACACCAAGACCACGCAACCGCAAGCTGGTTATCAGAATGTGAATCCTGTTCAACCCCAGCCTAAACCGCAGTCTCAAATACAGAGCCTCAAATCTGTTAAAGGGCCACCTCAAACCCAGACCCCCAAACCTGTCCAGACCCCCAGCCAGCCAAAGGTTCAGACTCTAACCCAGAACCAGCCAAAGAACCACGCCAACGCTTCGACTCCAAGTTCTGAGCCAGCCAGAGCCACTGAACATTCCAAGCAGGAAAAGCCACAAAGTAAGAACAAATGTTTTCTAACTGTCAGATTGGTTTGGTAGCTTATTCTTTGGTCCACTCTTACAATTGTTTTGTTTGTTCAGATAAACCTACCAAGAGTGAATCCTCGACTGCTTCTTCAAAGTAAGTGCAGGTGGTTGACTGAACGTTGAATCTGACCTCGGCAGACCAGATGCTGTGACTGTTCCAATGTGACTGCCGTAGAATGGGTGCAATACACATCTGCCTCGTTACTGTGGTGGTTTCAATGGTGTAACTGCCTTGGCTCATCTTCCTATTGTAGGAAACGCTGGGCCCTGGAGAACTTTGACATTGGTCGTCCCTTAGGGAAGGGTAAGTTTGGCAACGTGTACCTGGCCAGGGAGCGCCAGACCATGTTCATCCTGGCCCTCAAGGTGCTCTTCAAGAAGCAGCTGGAGAAGGCCGGGGTGGAGCACCAGCTACGGAGGGAAGTGGAGATCCAGTCACACCTCAGGTGGGTGCTGATCATGCTGATAATCAGATGGACTGACTGGTGGTTGTCACTGCCAGGTCTGTTTAGTGCTTTAGTCAACTTTTGTTGGGGCATAAGGAACATCCTACAGACACAAAGCACTGAGTGGTTGGCTAATAGGATCAAATATTTTCTGGTCACCAGGCTAGTCCTGTGGATGATTAACACATCAGCTGTATTGTTAAAACATGATATTAATTCAGCTCTTCTCTCTCAGGCACCCCAATATCCTGCGTCTTTATGGTTACTTCCACGACACTGCTCGTGTTTACCTCATCCTGGAGTTTGCTCCTAAAGGGGAACTGTACAGTGAGCTGCAAAGATGCGGAAGCTTTGATGAACAAAGGAGTGCCACGGTAAGAGGAATTTGTGTTTTTTTTACTTTGAGACTAGTTTGGCCTGTGACTATAGTTTATGGAATTATTTGAAATGTGGCCTGCGCTGGGCATAACGGCAACCACGAACATGGCACCAGTAATGCCATAACTGAACTATGACCTAACGGTTTAGGCTAGACATGGGCAGTTTCCTGCACAATAATGATTCTGCCGTTAAAAAGGTCTGCAACCACAGCTGTTCTGTTTGTCTGTAGGACACTCGGGGGGACTGAGTTGCAGCGATCTAAATATCAAGATGAACTTGAATGTCTTTGCTTTCCTGAGCGTTCCACTACCTTGACACTTTTCAATCACTTCAAAGCCTACAATCATTTGAATTCAAATGAGTCCTTACTGGATTTGCCAGATCTTTGTAGTCCTAAATGCCCTAAATGTAATTTTCAGATTATTTTATAAAAAATGAGTAACATGTTAGCTGAGAAAATATGAAACGTCTTGAAATCACGTGCTGAGGCTGCTGTTCCTAAATCTTGGTGCGGCTCAGACGTTTGAACACCCTTCTAAATCGAAGCCGTTCTGTTTCTCCAGTACATCATGGAGCTGGCGGATGCACTGAACTACTGCCACTCTAAGAAAGTCATCCACCGGGACATCAAGCCTGAGAACCTGCTGCTGGGGGCCAACGGGGAGCTGAAGATAGCAGACTTTGGCTGGTCGGTGCATACACCCTCCTCAAGGTAAACCCCTCCATCCGTCAGTCTCCCTTATTGGCAGTTTAGTCGCAATCTTGAGATTGTGTAAGGACATTGATGTGAAATGAGTTTGCTTTTTGCAGCCAGAAGCATTGTCATGTGGAATAGGGGCGTTGTTAGTTTTCCATCTGCTACGTTCCTGATGTTTCACCTCCCTGAATAGACCCCGATGTGCTTTTTCCACCTTCTGTCCAGGAGGTCAACTTTGTGTGGAACTCTGGACTACCTGCCTCCGGAGATGATTGAGGGCAGAACCCATGATGAGAAGGTGGATCTGTGGAGCCTGGGGGTGCTCTGCTATGAGTTCCTGGTGGGTCGCCCTCCATTTGAGACGAAGAACAACGAGGACACCTATCGCAAGATCTCACGGGTCAGAACCGACTAAAGTTATTTCATGTAGAACTGTTGGTGTTGCTTTACAATTAGGGAGAAAATAACATTTTGCAGCCGTTGTACGCGTTGATTCAGCTTTGCTCTTATTGGTTTAGATCATTGTGTTGTCACATGCTTTGCTCTTATTGGTTTACGTTTAGATCATTGTGTTGTCACATGCTTTGCTCTTATTGGTGTACGTTTAGATCATTGTGTTGTCACATGCTTTGTAAACAACCGGTGTAGATGACTTCATCTGGTGCTCAGCTCAGTTGGTAAGAGCTTAGCACTGGCTGTGAATAGGTCTCTTATTTAGCTGTTTGCTATTGGTTGACAGGAGTCTTCCATTAATGCACACACTGATTCAACTGGACTAGTTTTATCAAAATGTGAAGTCTTTCACCCAGTTTAAAACGCGGTATTGGGAACAAAGGTAGTGTTTTTTTCCTGCATGGATCATGTACAGACTAAATGTGTTTAGGATTAAACTGACCATGTCTATGTTATATACCTAGAACATAACTGACTCTCTCTGCTTCTTGCAGGTGGAGTTCACTTACCCAGTCCATGTTAGCGCCGGCAGCAGAGACCTAATAGACAAACTGCTGAAGCACAACCCCCTCCACAGGCTCCCTATCCAGGGTGTTTTGGCCCATCCCTGGGTGGTGGAGAAATCTACCAAGACGCCCACAGCCATGTCTCACAGCCCAGAGCAAAACAAATGAGGACCGTTGCATGGTGTTTTCATGAATCCTGGTTGGCTGTTTGCCAGCACCTACACAGTACTGTGGCCACGGTCGTGTTCATTTAGGTCACATAACAAAAGTCATCGTTATTGGACTGCTTCAGTCGTTATTTAGTTTGCTGTCTAATGAACACGCCGTTTGCTTAATGCCTTGACTATACTGCTCACTGCTATGGATAACTTGGCTTTCTTTCTGACTGTGTCGTCGTCTGGCATCTTGATGCCCTTCTGTAACTTCTGCCTCTTCTATGGCATTTTATCTTTGTAAATATTTTACTGTTTTGTTAGTAAAATTATGAGAATATTATGGAATTCACTGTCATTACTTGAATAAATATTTTGGCTTGACATGTTGTAGCATTGTTCATGAGGGATAGGAAGTTAAAATGCCAAACTTGCTGTGATGCATCGCTCATTTATGCAATGGTATTTTTACTTTTAGGTCGCCTAATCTAATGCACAGGTTATATGGACAACTACAGTACATTTAAGGTTACTTTGTTCAAATCATTCAAGTACAGTAGCCAGACCGCTTTTCACTGGTAATGGCAACGCCCTTGATCGCCACTAGATGTCGTACCACTCATTCTAATGAAGCAGCCATATAGATCAGGAGAATTAAAAGAATTTGCGCTAACTTCACATTTTCATGTGACTATTTGGGCTGTACGTTACATTCACTATTTACTATGCAACACAACCCTTGTGTTTAATCACAAGCTAATTATGCCATGGTTGGCTATACATTCCAATTATAGCTCGACGGTAAGCGACGCAATAGCCTCAATCGTTCCCTGTGCCGCCTCTACGTTCAGGTGTCAGTGTCGTTAAAATGGTTGATCATTCAACGCTTAACAATCCAGTTGGTTAAGCGTTTGGTTCACGAATTCAGTGTTTGGCCTTTGTCCAATATTCTATATCAGTTGCGGTTAATTTATTTTTGATTGTACCTAGTGACGATCAACCATACCTCCACTGATGTGAATTTGAAAAAGCAACTAAGCCGAAGTCTGTTAAATGTAGCAAAATTGCCTTTAGTCATTTCTGTGAATCTCGCTTCTCAGCTCAAATACTTTCATATTTTCGTGTAACACCCCTTCAAATGAGTGGAATCAGCTATTTTAGCTACACCCATCGCTGACCATTTAAAATATATATATTTAACCTTTTAACTAGGCAAGTCTTTCAATGATGGCCTAGGAACAGTGGGTTAACTGCCTTCAGTGGCAGAATGACAGATGTTTACCTTGTCAGGTCGGGGATTCAATCTTTCAACCTTTTGGTTACTAGTCCAACGCTCTAACCACAAGGCTACCTGCCGCACAGAAGTCAAGCACACAGCCATTGCCAGTAGAATGGCCTTGCTGAAGAGTTCAGTGACTATCAACATGGCATCATTTGATGCCACCTTTCCAACAAGTCATTTGGTCAGATTTCTTCCCTGCTAGAGCTGCCCTGGTCAGTGCTGTTAAAGTGAAGCTTCATAGAATGGGTTTCCATGGCTGAAGATTTGCACACATGCCTAAGATCTCACTGCCATTGGACTCTGGAGCACTGGAAACACGTTCTGAGTGATACATTACACTTCACCATCTGGCAGTTTGATGGACGAATCTGGGTTTGACTGATGCCAGGAGAACGCTACCTGCCCGAAAGCATAGTGCAAACTGAAGTTTGGTGGACGAGGAATAATGGTCTAGGGCTGTGGTTCAGGTCCCTTAAGATTTCCCTTCACTGGAACTAAGGCTACAGCATACAATGAGACACTAGACAATTTTGTGCTTCCAACGTTGTGGCAACAGTTTGGGGAAGGACCTTTCCCTGTTTCAGCGTGCCAATGTCCCCAAGCACTAAGTGAGGTCCATACAGAAATGGTTAGTCGAGATTGGTGTGAAAGAACTTGACTGGCCAGCAGAGAGCCCTGACCTGAACCCCATCTAACGCCTTTGGGATGAATTGGGACGCCGACTGCGAGCCAGGCCGAATTGCCCAACATCAGTGCCCAACCTCACTAATGCTCTTGTGGCTGAATGGAAGAAAGTCCCTGCAGCAATGTTCCAACATCTAGTGTAAAGCCTTCCCAGAAGAGTGGAGGCTGTTATAGCAGCAATGTTCCAACATCTAGTGGAAAGCCTTCCCAGAAGAGTGGAGGCTGTTATAGCAGCAATGTTCCAACATCTAGTGGAAAGCCTTCCCAGAAGAGTGGAGGCTGTTATAGCAGCAATGTTCCAACATCTAGTGGAAAACCTTCCCAGAAGAGTGGAGGCTGTTATAGCAGCAATGTTCCAACATCTAGTGGAAAGCCTTCCCAGAAGACTGGAGGCTGTTATAGCAGCAATGTTCCAACATCTAGTGGAAAGCATTCCCAGAAGAGCGGAGGCTGTTATAGCAGCAATGTTCTAACATCTAGTGGAAAGCCTTCCCAGAAGAGCGGAGGCTGTTATAGCAGCAATGTTCTAACATCTAGTGGAAAGCCTTCCCAGAAGAGTGGAGGCTGTTATAGCAGCAATGTTCTAACATCTAGTGGAAAGCCTTCCCAGAAGAGTGGAGGCTGTTATAGCAGCAAAGGGGGGACCAACTCCATATTAATGCCCATGATATTAGAATGAGATGTTCGATGAGCAGGTGTCCACATACTTTTGGTTTTGTAGTGTAGTCAGACAGCAACGCCTCTTTTCCCTTTTCCCTTTTCCCTCATCCTCTTTAGTAGCCTACATTCAGCTGTAGAGTGTGCAGATTGGGTTGAGGTAGTCAAGAGCTACTGTAAACCTCTGTCAATGCCCATATATGCATTGACATCAACAGATTGTTAACCTTATGGAGATGGACTGTGCACGATGTGCAGGTCCTCCCAAATAGGCCTGCGGTCCAGATGCTTTTTTTTTTTTAAACACGCAATCCACATGTTCGATGAACAGGCAGGCCTATCTGCTTGTGCCCCACAGCAAAAATCTGGCAAATAGCATACCGTCTGTTATAACTTCATTCCACTAAATTCATACAAGCATGAGGAACCAAATTGGACTAGGCCTACAAGCTGCACATAACCTTAAACTATTAACCTTTAGGCTACCATTTTCTTTATTCTATATAGCGTTTTAGATATATACGGCTAGGCTATTCCAAGCAATAGCAAAAGCTACTGTCATTATAGATAATTACTGGCTAAAATGTACCATTAATCGAAGCAAACCGTAACAATTATGACACGTGACTTGTGCACCTGCATTCACTGTTGGCAGTGCTCACTTGAACCTCTCTCTCTCGCGCGCGCGCTTAAAAACAACACATATTTAATTAACTGAAACATTACCTTTGGTCTTGAATGTAATTGCATAATTCCTGTAATTCAGAGTGGCTATTACACAGGAATAACACTCATAAAACGTTAATCATTAAACAAAACCATGCATGTATTTTTTTATTATTAATCGTATATATGCAAAAAAATCTAAGTATTCTTCAACATTTTTAAACATTTTATTCTATTTATAGAGAAAAAATACATGTTTCTCACGGTTTTCGTTTTCATCACATAAAACCACACACATGTATACAATATAATTTCACTTATTTCTTTATTCTTTAATATTCATTTTCACGGTATATGATAACGATTTATGAGATATAGGCTACATTCCATCTTTTTGAAACCACAATAACACTACACATACGGTTTTATAACATTTCCACGTGACCCGTTGGATTTGCACAGAATGAAAAATGTCTTTATGGACATGTTCTTCTTTGTATGATGTCTTCATATTTGTGTTATTCAGACACTTGATTCCGGACCTCGAATTATTCACATTAATATCGCATGAATAGTTTACAATTAAAATGCATAATGTGAAACAGGGGATAACTTCGAATTGAGAGTGACAGAATTCCACGTGGGTTGAGTGTTCTTACTGACGCGACAGTATTTTCATCTGTCTAGGGCGAATATGGGTCAAATAACTTTGGAACTTGTGGTCCTAAAACGCCGTTCTCCGAACGCTAACGATTTGGCTTTTGACTTCAAGGGGATTTGCCGTTTTTTCCCCCTCACAATGTCATGTGCGACAGGTAAGTGTAAGCCTAACGATATGTTGTAGGCTAATGGTTATTCATTCAAATATCCAAAACACGTCTTTCCTTACTCTGGTTATAACCGTTTTCTTTTCCACCTTCCAACTCCAGAATGATTTTCTTATCTGTCTCAATATCGTACATTCAATGCATAGTTAAAGTAGCTGTGCATGTAATTAGACCACCATAATCATACTGTTTCCATTATAGCGCTTGGAGAGAATAATTACTTCTCAATAAAGATATTTGAGATATTCCTAGTATTCAGTAACACGTTATATGGGCATAATCCATGATATGTATAGGTGTAGGCCGTCATTGTAAATAATAGTTTGTTCTTAACCTACTTGATTGTTAAATAAATAAAACAAAAGTATTCTATTTATTCTGTCTTGGTGATATACTTTATTGCCATTATATTAGTTGTCATCATGATAGGTCCACATTACAATATTTGAAATATTGCAAATAATTTAGAAGAAGACAATGGCAACATATCAAAACGTACAGCTTCGTTTGTACCATTTAGTCACATTATGCCGTTGAATTGTCAAAGTCCACAACCACACGCACTCCTATAATAAACGCTTCTGGAAAGAACCAACAAGGGGTTTATTGTTTGGCACCCCGAAAGGTTCTATATAGCACCATTTTGCAGGGTTCTTTGATCAGAACCCCCAGGGGTTATTCTCCACGGAACCAAACGTTTTTCAATATAGAACCCTTGGGTTCCATATAGGGTTCTAGACCAACGTTGGTTCTATATAGAACCTTAAGTTGTGCCATACATGAAGCAAGCATAGAACCCTTTTTGGTTCTCTCCAGAAGCTTTTTTTTTTAAGAATGTAAACTTGAATGTCAAATGAAATGGCTCTCCAGGTGGCACGAGACCTCCATAGAGAGATGAAATGAGGCATTGCTCATTTAGCAATTTTGTTTAGGTCGATTGAACTATTGTAAACCTTCACTCCACTGAAACATGTGGATATTCATTTAGTCATATTTAGGCTATACATTACAAGTTCAATTGTCCATATCGTGTGTCATGTTTTGTGACTTTTGTGTCTCTCACTCTCCGCGCGCGCACGCGTGTGTGTGTCAATGCAAGGGTGTAATGAGCACGCGAAAATGTGTGCGTGCACTGCATTCTGTGCGCGCATTTATTTCGCATGAATTGTGTAAGCATGGGCTGACTGCGCTCAGTGGTGATTTCAGTTATTCACTTTAAGATGGATGTGCAGTAACATCTATATCCAGCAGACTGTTGCTTCGCTAATCTTCTATGCCATATTTATAAGCTTCTATGAGTCCCTCCATTGAGTGGATGAAACCGGAGATAGCGCATATGCCTCCTATTACAAATATAGCGACATCAAAGAATACGTGGTGCCATAGCAGCTTTCTCCATAGCAGCTTGAGGTGGAAGAGGCTGGGGAGCAGAAAGCACAGCCCCGCGCCCGTCATGCTGCCGGTTAGACCCATGAGAAGGGCAAAATGCGGTACATAAATGGCCATGAGCAACGTGAACACCACAAGGCTGCATCTGAGAGTGAGACCCCACGCTTTCAGGCGTCCATCGCCCCCGTAGCAATTTGGGAACCACGTGCGTTCTTGTTCATTAAAAAATGATTTCTCCAAAACCTCCACTGCAGCGAAGAATGGTAATGGGTATGACAGTAAGGCTTTGGACACTAAGAAGAGGTTTACGACAGCCCTGATGGTTGAGGGCAGGTTGTCTGTGATGACCTCCTTGGTGGCATCCGCCCAAGTCAGGTAGGCCACGAGGGCGAACAGGCCTTTGAGGACACACGCGGCGATGTGGGTCCAGTTCATCATGCAATGGAACTCGCTGGGCTTCTGCATGTTCCCCTCGAGCGACGGAAGGAAAATCTGAGAGGTGTAACTGAACACAATGATTCCAATAGAAATCGGAAACTTCTTTACATCGATGTAGAATTTGACTTTGTCCCAGGCCCAGTCACGCGCTCTGGAGAGGCAGTAGGCAATTACCAGGATGTTGATGACGAAGTGCGCGATAGTGCACAGCAAGCTGAATTTTGAGACGGATTTGAGGTTCTTGAGGAAGGCGCAGGGTAGCAGGGCGGCGGTGGCCACTATGGCCCAGGACTTCTGAGAGATAGGAAGCGTGGGAAAGCTGTTGTACATCAGGTTACCGCTCACAACAACGTACAGGATACACGTCATTACCAGCTCAATGATCTGGGCTACATTCACGATATGACCACCTAAAGATGGAAACCTCGGCTGACAACACGCGTTGGCTATGTCCACGTATGTGTCCCTCACACGCACCAGTTGACCGTCTTCGTCCTCCTCGTACAGGCAGGCGATGAGGATTTTCCCCGTGTAGCAACATACCACGGCGGCGAAAATAATGAGAAACAGTCCGAGGTAGCCCCCGTGGAGAATGGCGTATGGTAAACCCAGAACGAACATCCCCTGAAAACACAAAAATACACAACATGGAGATGGATTGGCCTATGGGAACAACGCATAACCAGTCCACAGTATAGGAAATTCAATACAATAGGCTATATAAAATGTGGGTTTTGCTTGGTAATAACTAATGCGTTTTAATAAAGCCTAAACATATGCTATATATACATGAAAGTATAGCTTAAAGCTACGGGTTTGTAGTATGGGTATGGACATAATAAACACAACATGGGTTGGCCAATTCCAGATTAGAATATATATTTTTGTAGTATTTGTTGATCATAACGTCATGCATTATAAGCATTATAATATATCCTATGTGTACCATGATTCAATGGGGGATACAATGTGTTCTGGTGGGGATTCCATTTCGCTGTGAGCGTGCCCATTCCAGCTAACTGTGTTAAAGTCATTACGGGGGTCTAAAGGAGACGTAACGGTGACTGCCATGATGATGACTATGGCCTGAATAACGGATGATGGGACGGCGCTTGGCTTGGGGACTTTTTTTTGCCTCATTTAAGTATTTATTAGGATCAACCGTAAGCTCTTTATGGGATCCAAACAGGAACAAAGCAACACATCATACGAAATACACTGTCGAGTAAATGTTAACATTTAAACGGTCACCATATATTACATGGTTGTAGGTGATGGACACGCGTAATGTAATGGTGAAGTGCGTTATAAAATGGCTATAACGTATCGGAAAGGCTATCGAGAAAAGCACAGAGCCGCATAGATTAAGCTATATCTTAATGACCTTGATGAGATGGTTATCTAGAAGGTCACCTGTCGATCTGAAGAGGAGATCCTTTCAAAAGTAGAGCTAGTTGAATGCGCGCCGGATCGACAGAGCCGGGGCTCGTGCGTACAACTGCATCAATGGGTCAGTACGTCATTTTCTTTTGTCAAATGAAAGTCTATGGGTCTCCTCCATGGAATTAGACTATTTCACTATATTTGATCATTATTCTCTAGGCTATGTGTATGGCTTCATATAATGAAATACAACAAAACATTACGTTTCACGCCCAGCGGTTATCTTCTTATTCTAACAGCATGCCGTTCCCCCGCTCTTTGTGAACCTATCCAAACCACATAAATGATCCATGTGTTCAAATAGCCCAATTCATCTCTAAATCCTGAATCAAAACGAAATATCCTGTCAGATGGGCTCGTTCTTCTTCTCTATTTTTCACACGGAACCATTGGTAGTCTAGTTGGTTGTCTATATCGACTGCGGCAACCCATCTCCATGTGCCGTTTTCAAGTATTCATTTCGTGGTTGCAATCAGTTTGATGTATATGTATATTTCTTCACTTTTTGCTGTGGCAGGTAACACGACAAAATGAATGAATGCAGGAGTGAATGAGGGGAAGAGGACACAAGCAAAACCCATGAAGTTTCATTTGGTTATCTGAATGCGTGTTTACCTGGATTGCATTGGTGACGTTCCAGCCCGCTTCCCAAGCGGTGATTTTTGGTGATTTTTCTTCTTCGCCCAGACCAGAGGCTTTAGAACCGGAGGGCGGGGGTCCGGTGCCATCTCTCTGGTAGTGGCTGTCCCCAGTCGCCATTCCGTCTTCTCCTCCAGCCATGCCACCCTCTCCACTCCCTTCTCCAGCGTCTCCACCACCCATTTCATCCGATTTCATGATGTCCATCTGCAGTCCTTGCCGGTGGTCGTAATCCAAATCATCGCATGCGGCGAAGCCCAGTCCCTCCTCGTCTGTGGCGGCCTGGAAGCCCATCCTGGCCATCATCCCGCTCACCTTCGCAGTGGATTTATTCGACATGGAAGTTGCCGCATTTGACAGTTTATTTTGAAACTTGCTTCGAATTAAATGTGCCATTGTTGCTTCCTCTGTCTGGTTTACCTAGTCGGTGACGTTTTTTTCTAATTCAAATACAATAAATAGTCAACAACTTTAGTTTGCAGATATGTTTCTTTACATTAATAAAACGAGGCTATGGTACAAACAGTGGTTTGATAAAGCCCTGATGGTTGTACAGTTGCTATCTCCACTTCTTGATCATCCCCAGGTTCATGTCACCTTCAGACGTCGGCGCTCCGTCTCTGCATCTTGTTAATAACGCACTCTCTTCTTTAGCTCGACGAAAACGTCCGATCTGGATACACGATTTTTCTGAAGGAAAACAATTTATTACGCAGGGGATTACTCTAAATTGCGCGTTGCAATTTCTAATATTTAGTTGGTTTATTGATAATAACGGTTGCAGCAGCGCTTCCACAGTTGGTTTTCCTTGTTCGTTACCGATGCCAATGCGGTACGCTTGAGCCTGGGGGTGGTAAAGAGGAGGCACGTGTCATCATCAGCCTGCCAATGCAAGGACTCTGCTTCGTGAAACACTTCTCCAGCCCCCAGCGGGCGCAGCCACCCCATAGAAGAAAACGGGAGCTATTTGCTGCATTTCTAGGGGAGGTGCTTACGGTACCCCGACCCATCCCTACCCCCATATTCTACAAAACTTAATTCTAACATCCAATGGCATTCTGGGGGCTTCGACTAAATAACTTCACGTGCGGCCTATAAAAGGAGCTAGGCGGGAACTGTAGGGAGAAACCATCAACTCTTTGGACCTAGTTATGTAACTTTCAGACTAGAAAATGACCACCTTTTGTTATGACCATTGAGTTTCATTTTGAACGACAAGAGGACGTGCGTGTCTTCAGTGGCAAAGATAGTCGGATGTGCCTACTGGAATTAAATGGATCGAATTTAAAATGTGGTTTTTTCGTTTATTCTTGAAGAAAATGCTTATTTTCTTGTTTCGTCAATCAAAATAGGCTGTTGATGGTAAGGTGAACGTTAATTCCATGTAGCCAATAGAGAAAGAAAAACGTGTATTGCTGCTGATTTAAAGGCCGCTTTATTTCTAAGGCTTGCATTTTAAGAACCAGAACATCTTATTTGTTAGAAGAACACCCTTTTTTAATAACCCGACCTTATATCTAAATAGAAAAATAATATATCCTTGGTTTTGTTTCCAAAACGCAGCCAATAATTCAATTCGAAATTAGGATAAAAATGCTGCATTTTCAGTTTAAATGCATTGGCCATACATAGCACGTTTTATTGTGTCTGCAACGAACCTTATCAAGATAATATTTTGGATGAAGCTTTCACCTTAATGTGTTTTTAATTCAACCATTGATTGAGAGAACTATAGCTTTTAATAGCAAACTATTTTTGGAGATCGATATGAGTTGCGAGTTTAAAAAAAGATTGTGACGTGATTGCAGGCCCATATATGGGAGCATCTCCAGAAAAGGTTTATTGCTATGCGTGGATATGGATTTTCCTTTCCACTATAAATATTAAATACACATATTTACTCTTGCATGCAGCACGAGTCCAACACGTGTTTATTGTTTTACTAAAACAATTTAATTCTCAAATAGCCTAACACAACTATTTAATTATAATAGATACCAATAGGAAGGCCTAGTTTGTATTAGTCTTAATAATAATAACAACGTATAATTAGCTATCAACGTGCAATAAATAATCATTATTCGAAGATGATTATTTGTAAACTTTTAAATGATAAGTTATTCTGCACGTGCTAACCCATGCAGTGTGCAAAGGACGCAGAGAAGCCTAGAAATAGGAGTGAGCTAGATGTTTACATGTTTTACTACAGCAAGTCACCCCAACAGCTGCTTCTTTCTCATGTCACTGATTGTTTGCGTGTACCGCTTTCCAGTGTTTCGCCAGGCAAAAATAAAGACTTCATGTAAGAGCGCGACACTAATGCCTCGGATGAGTTCTATATTTCTAAGCCTAATACTATTCTTCATTCAACCTATTTGGTGCTGAATTAAATGTACAATTTGATTCGAAAAATTTCTTACAATTTAGGAGAATTCTATTGTTCTCTTTGGACAGCTCTTTTTGGCGTTCTGCGGTGGGAACATGGGATGAGGCTATATGCCTGTTTTTTTTAAATCACTAGACATGTTTTATTTTCAACCGAGTGACTATTGATATTTTGATGTTTCTAAACTCATATTATTCTGGGCATGGGGAATTCATGAATCAATTAGAGATTAATTGATCATCTTAATTGGTCCTTTGTTTATTACCTGATTGAGGTTCTGCACCACGTGCAGAAGAACAGCGACAAAACAACCTGCAGTCGCTGTTTGGCTTGTTTGAGTGCTGAAGAAAAGCATGGGTTTTATCCTATTTTTGCTGTCGTTCTGTTGGACTAGGCTATATCACGTTCAATACCAACCACCGAAGGCTTCATGCAGCAGTTTACCATCACATGTTCACATTTCAAATAGGTGATTTGCATTTTAGTCTACAGTCACCACGCACGTGTATCTGCCAGGTTCCTAAAACATTAGGGGACACTAAAACATTAGGGGACACTAAAACATCAAACATCACCAGGAAAAATACCTATGAAAAACACATTTAAAAAATCCCACCTGTGATTGGCAATGATATCTAGTCTATTAAAATGTTTAGCATATCTCAATTCCCACAATGAAATGTAAAGTAAAATGTTCCCTAAAATAACAGAGAAAAGGGGGCTTAGCCTACACATTGCACGACCAAACATAAACGGTATTTTCTGAGAGAGAAGACCGAGTCAGAAATACAATAGAAGCGGTCCCCAGAGAGAGTGAAGGGGTTAATCACAGGCGGCGTTATCAGCCTCGTCCAGACCTCCTCTGATGTGTAGGACTGTCTGATTGAATGTGTTGTAGAATGAAAAGAACAGCCATGACACCAGAGGAGGAGGTTACAGTGCAGAATCTAAGGTAGTTTCCCACCGCGAGACTTGCTTACAAATAATAATCGGCATTGTTTATTAGCCAATTGTTTATTAAAGGTAGGCACACTTCTTTTAATTAGACAGACACTCGTCTTAATTATTTGTTATGAAGAACATAAATTAGATGGTCAAAACAAAAAATGTTTACACACATGTTTACATCTGCACTAAAAGAAAAACACATAAGATTGATTATACACAAAAAAAATAGCTTATTTGACTGGCTGTCAGTCTTTTCAAACAACCCCCTCCCTTTTCCATACGTGATTTATATTTTGTCGAGTGCGCGTGATATTGTGTTCCACGAACACATTAATAACGTGCTATTGACGTTTTGTGTGATGACAGGCCGTATGCAGGTGCAAAACTTAAAAAAAAAAAACATTGTTGGAATTCTCAAATGGAGAGTCAGCGAGTCTGAGAGAGGCGTCGTTCGACTCGTTCCACTGTGCATATAATCTGTCAGATAGATTGTCCTCACTACCGTCCAGTCTTTAGATATGGCCATGGTCTGTTATTTTGCAGCTATAACAACCTCTCAAGTACATACATTCTAGTTTCATCTTGATAAATATAATCAGCAAATCAATGTGATTCCGTGTGTGTGTCTGTGTGTGTGGTTGGCTCACCATTTTATGTTTGATTCGAATACCAGAGTTGTAGCCTATAGTGAACAAATTCATGGTCTGGGTGCGATTGAATTGCATAGGGGTAATAGTGATTTTATCTAGTCAATGCTCACTTTATCACCTATCATTGAAGGCAACAAGGGGTCAAGATGTCGGGTCCCAGGAGGATTCTCAACGAATAGTTGTCACCTTGAGAATACAGATTAAGGGAAGATAGCCAATAAACGCTTGTTTTATATCGCATGTAGCCAATCCGGTTTGTGGCTCTATTGTTTTTGAGGCACCCATGTATTGGATAGGCCTTACAGGGGCAGAGGAAACATTCATTCACCGGCCGTGTGTTTTTTAATATGATGTGGAGTCAATCGAAAACTCACCCGTCTCTTCTCCCCACTCCTCTCCTCACATCAATTCACCCGTGGGCCTCTAGACCCCTCCCACCTCCGGCTCTGAAGCAGTCTGCTCTGTCATTTTCCCTATTACACACTTGGCTGAGCTGGCACATGTCCCCTCCTCCTCCCCCAACCACAAAATGATTAATTAGCACAATATGAGCCACTGAAGAGAAAATATGTTTGTCAAATATTCTGAGATGTGGTTGAAATTCTACTCAACCAGACCAAAACATGTAGACTATGATAGACTATGATAGCAAGCAATGCCACAAATCATTTAGTGAAAATAAAATAACAATCGTATAATGCCCATAAATAACATGTTTCAAGTGTATGTGTGTGAGAAAGAGAGAACGAGAGAGAAAGAGAAAGAAAGAGAGTGAGTGAAAGAGAGAGAGATTCTACAAGAACGAGTGTGTGAAGTGAAGTGAACCTCCAGTGTCTGTGCGCGCGGGTACGTTAATCAGTGTAGCAGGGAGAAGTCTTAAAGAGAGAGAGAATTGAGAACACTCACTGTCACTGTAGCCGTGATGATGGTAATGTGGGGAGAGATCACTCAGAACACTGCACTGTGCTGTGCGCTTGAGGGAGGCTGAAAGTCATAGCACACAAACTCGGACTTTTTCGATCATGCGCAGTACAGTCTGGAACATGCGCTCGCTCATGCTTTGCCTAAAACAATTGGTTAAAGGGAACAGGGGACTTGATATTGGTGACAGATGTAAGAAATCACACGAACTTAATAACATAGGCTACTGTTACAGTAGGTCTATGGCTGTGTTTGATGTCAGCTGTGCCCATGTTCCATATGTAGGTTACCCCTGTCTCATCATGTTTGTATGATCTGACATCCATAACAATAACACAATTTAGGTTTAACAGTACGATGTAGGCCTATTTTCATATCCTGTAAGAAAAACGTCGCACATAGTCCACTAGACCAGAGCCTGTGAAAGAAAATGCATTACTTTAGCCCAATCCCCTTTCATTTAACCCTTGGCTGGCTGACTGACTGACGTGGTCACGTCACAGACTGCTCAGCGAGGCAGAAAATAACACATAACACACTTCAATTAATAAGGAAACCTGAAAAGACACTCCGTCTCTCTAGAGACCGCGCACGGAGCAGGGGAATTAGCCTATCCAGAGAGCTTTTCTCTTTTCGGAATCCATTAACATTAGCATCACAATCACTGCATTATCGCCCTGATTAGCCAATATTTAGCCAAATTATATTGCCAACTTCAATTAAATCCATATACCTCCTCCTAGAACCATAGAATTCGGAATTAGAATACTGGAATCTACATGAACGTTCTTATGACGGGATAAAGGTCAGCTATTTTGGTCAGGGAGTTGGTCGACCATGGTCAGGCAGTACTGGGATACGATATTGTTTCAATTTAAAGATGATCTGCTTTGTGTGTTAGCTAGCTAGCCAGACAGTTTTAAAGGAATTCATTCATAAATATTTCTTAATTAACTGCCAATATGCCAATATTCCATTCAAACAATGCAGTCAATCCACAGCCATATACTGGATGAAATCAATTGATGATAGAACTGACAAGATGTAAATTAAAGTAAGTACTGATAGTGTATCATATAATAACATTCACAGCTTTCCTAGAAAACTCAAATGTATACATTTATGGTCTGTTTACATGTTTTGGGGCTATTTGTACAGAACCCTTGAATAAAACCCGTATAAACTGTATTTATAATTATATGACAATATTTTAGGTTGACAATAATTATGTTAGGCCTACACAAATTATGATTTATCACATGCCTTTTATTTTTCTGCATAAGTAAAAGCAGGAATGGCATCCACTATGTCGCTACTGCCATTCATTCCAATTAGATTTGCTTGGATTTCTCCCTGAACATAATGGCTGCCATTTTCGGACCATTCTGGAACGTTTTGTGATTTCCATGCAATAATATAACATGTTAGCTATATAATCTTGACTAAATGAATACCCGACTGAAAAAAAGGACAAGGCTACTGATTGAAAAATAGGCCAAATGATTTTAAGGAAAAAAAGTGTACTTTTCTCCATGTTGCTATGTGTCTCTGTAAAGAAAACCAACCATAGCCTCTTATTCCTCCTCCTTCCCCAGAGATGCATCCAGGTGGCGCGGTGATAATCGCTAAGAGCCTTTTCATTATGGTCTTAGTGCGCCTGTTTAGTGGCTTATTATGAGGCCCTGAGAGGGCTACCGGGCGAGGTGGTTTATATTAGCCCTGCTGGGCGGCTGTGCTCTTTGCCGCTCGAGGAATAACATTTCTGGTGAAATAAAATAAAAACATTTTTTGGATAAATTAGCCTACTGTGGTTTTAACCAAATAACATTTTCGAAAAATCCAATGTAAATCATTGTAAATGCATTTTCATTGTCATAATTTATATTATTTTAAGCCTATTCATTTGTTCATTTTTCATCCAGTATTTTTCATCGTCAGTGCTTGTGTGGTCGGTGGTGTCTCTTGTCTCGTGGTGCCAGTTGTTGTCCCTCCCGGTTAAGTGGCTTTGTTGTTCCTGGGGTTCCGCATGCTCCCTAGGCGCCATTTGTTGTTAAACTGGAGTGACTCCGCTCACTCCATCACCTTTGACGTTCGTCTTTTCACTCTAGCCAGGTTTTCACCTCCCCGCTGTGACACATTAACATTGTAATTGCCTTTTAGCCCTCGCTTTGAACACAATAAACTCAGCCGGTCCATTGGGACTAGCTGCTATGGCCCGGGGCTGGCACAATGAGCTATGCCATTGATTTATCACACTAGCTGCCAAGAAAGGACCACAATCATAAGGCAACCACCTTCAGTGGTGGACTATACAAAAATGAGGGTGGAACAGGCTCCCATTAACATTGACGGGACTGAAGTGGCATCGACAGGACTGAAGTGCGAGAGTTTCAAGTTCCTTGGTGTCCACATCACCAACAAACTATCATGGTCCAAACACACCCAAAACAGTCGTGAAGATGGCACTACAACGCCTATTCCCCCTCAGGAGACTGAAAAGATCTGGCATGGATACCCACATCCTCAAAAAGTTAAACAGCTGCACCATCGAGAGCATTCACCGCCTGGTATGGCAACTGCTCAGCATCTGACCACAAGGCGCGACAGAGGGTAGTGCGTATGGCCCAGTACATCAATGGGGCCAAGCTTCCTGCCATCCAGGACCTATATACCAGGCGGTGTCAGAGGAAGGCCCTACAGAGGGTAGTGCGTACGGCCCAGTACATCACTGTGGCCAAGCTTCCTGCCATCCAGGACCTATATACCAGGCGGTGTCAGAGGAAGGCCCTACAGAGGGTAGTGCGTACGGCCCAGTACATCACTGAGGCCAAGCTTCCTGCCATCCAGGACCTATATACTAGGCATGTCAGTG
The DNA here is from genome assembly GCF_034236695.1 of Oncorhynchus nerka. Lineage (NCBI taxonomy): Eukaryota > Metazoa > Chordata > Actinopteri > Salmoniformes > Salmonidae > Oncorhynchus > Oncorhynchus nerka. Next base: position 92,270,844 of record NC_088410.1, read on the forward strand.
GAAGGCCCAAAAAATTGTCAAAGACAACAGTCACCCAAGTCATAGACTGGTCTCTTTTCTACCACACGGTGAGCAGTACCTGAATTACCCCCCCCCCCCCCTTTGTTTTACACTGCTGCTACTTGCTGTTTATGGTCACTTTTCAAATTACCTCGAGTAACCTGTACCCCCACACATTGACTCTGTACGGTACCCCCCCATGTAGCCTCCACATTGACTCAGTACCTGTACCCCCTGTATATAGCCTTCACGTTGACTCGGTACCGGTACCCCCTGTATATAGTCTCCACATTGACTCTGTACCGGTACCCCCTGTATATAGCCTCCACATTGACTATGTACCGGTACCCCCTGTATATAGCCTCCACATTTACTCTGTACCGTAACACCCTGTATATAGACTCCACATTGACTCGGTACCTGTACCCCCTGTATATAGCCTCCACATTGACTCTGTATCAGTACCCCCTGTATATAGCCTCCACATTGACTCTGTACCGTAACACCCTGTGTATAGCCTCCACTTTGACTCGGTACCTGTACCCCCTGTATATAGCCTCCACATTGACTAGGTACCGTAACACCCTGTATATAGCCTCCACATTGACTCGGTACCGTAACACCCTGTATATAGCCTCCACATTGACTAGGTACCGTAACACCCTGTATATAGCCTCCACATTGACTCGGTACCGTAACACCCTGTATATAGCCTCCACATTGACTCGGTACCGTAACACCCTGTATATAGCCTCCACATTGACTCGGTACCTGTACCCCCTGTATATAGCCTCCACATTGACTCTGTATCAGTACCCCCTGTATATAGCCTCCACATTGACTCGGTACCGTAACACCCTGTATATAGCCTCCACATTGACTCGGTAGCGTAACACCCTGTATATAGCCTCCACATTGACTCGGTTACCGTAACACCCTGTATATAGCCTCCACATTGACTCGGTACCGTAACACCCTGTATATAGCCTCCACATTGACTAGGTACCGTAACACCCTGTATATAGCCTCCACATTGACTCTGTACCGTAACACCCTGTATATAGCCTCCACATTGACTCGGTACCGTAACACCCTGTATATAGCCTCCACATTGACTCGGTACCGTAACACCCTGTATATAGCCTCCACATTGACTCGGTACCGTAACACCCTGTATTTAGCCTCCACATTGACTCGGTACCGTAACACCCTGTATATAGCCTCCACATTGACTCGGTACCGTAACACCCTGTATATAGCCTCCACATTGACTCGGTACCGTAACACCCTGTATATAGCCTCCACATTGACTCGGTACCGTAACACCCTGTATATAGCCTCCACATTGACTCGGTACCGTAACACCCTGTATATAGCCTCCACATTGACTCGGTACCGTAACACCCTGTATATAGCCTCCACATTGACTCGGTACCGTAACACCCTGTATATAGCCTCCACATTGACTCGGTACCGTAACACCCTGTATATAGCCTCCACATTGACTCGGTACCGTAACACCCTGTATATAGCCTCCACATTGACTCGGTACCGTAACACCCTGTATATAGCCTCCACATTGACTCGGTACCTTAACACCCTGTATATAGCCTCCACATTGACCCGGTACCGTAACACCCTGTATATAGCCTCCACTTTGACTCTGTACCAGTACCCCCTGTATATAGCCTCCACATTGACTCGGTAGCGTAACACCCTGTATATAGCCTCCACATTGACTCGGTTACCGTAACACCCTGTATATAGCCTCCACATTGACTCGGTACCGTAACACCCTGTATATAGCCTCCACATTGACTCGGTACCGTAACACCCTGTATATAGCCTCCACATTGACTCGGTACCGTAACACCCTGTATATAGCCTCCACATTGACTCGGTACCCGTAACACCCTGTATATAGCCTCCACATTGACTCGGTACCGTAACACCCTGTATATAGCCTCCACATTGACTCGGTACCGTAACACCCTGTATTTAGCCTCCACATTGACTCGGTACCGTAACACCCTGTATATAGCCTCCACATTGACTCGGTACCGTAACACCCTGTATATAGCCTCCACATTGACTCGGTACCGTAACACCCTGTATATAGCCTCCACATTGACTCGGTACCTTAACACCCTGTATATAGCCTCCACATTGACCCGGTACCGTAACACCCTGTATATAGCCTCCACTTTGACTCTGTACCAGTACCCCCTGTATATAGCCTCCACATTGACTCGGTAGCGTAACACCCTGTATATAGCCTCCACATTGACTCGGTATCGTAACACCCTGTATATAGCCTCCACATTGACTCGGTACCTTAACACCCTGTATATAGCCTCCACATTGACTCTGTATCAGTACCCCCTGTATATAGCCTCCACATTGACTCTGTACCGTAACACCCTGTGTATAGCCTCCACTTTGACTCGGTACCTGTACCCCCTGTATATAGCCTCCACATTGACTAGGTACCGTAACACCCTGTATATAGCCTCCACATTGACTCGGTACCGTAACACCCTGTATATAGCCTCCACATTGACTAGGTACCGTAACACCCTGTATATAGCCTCCACATTGACTCGGTACCGTAACACCCTGTATATAGCCTCCACATTGACTCGGTACCGTAACACCCTGTATATAGCCTCCACATTGACTCGGTACCTGTAACCCCCTGTATATAGCCTCCACATTGACTCTGTATCAGTACCCCTGTATATAGCCTCCACATTGACTCGGTACCGTAACACCCTGTATATAGCCTCCACATTGACTCGGTAGCGTAACACCCTGTATATAGCCTCCACATTGACTCGGTACCGTAACACCCTGTATATAGCCTCCACATTGACTCGGTACCGTAACACCCTGTATATAGCCTCCACATTGACTAGGTACCGTAACACCCTGTATATAGCCTCCACATTGACTCTGTACCGTAACACCCTGTATATAGCCTCCACATTGACTCGGTACCGTAACACCCTGTATATAGCCTCCACATTGACTCGGTACCGTAACACCCTGTATATAGCCTCCACATTGACCAGGTACCGTAACACCCTGTATTTAGCCTCCACATTGACTCGGTACCGTAACACCCTGTATATAGCCTCCACATTGACTCGGTACCGTAACACCCTGTATATAGCCTCCACATTGACTCTGTACCGTAACACCCTGTATATAGCCTCCACATTGACTCGGTACCGTAACACCCTGTATATAGCCTCCACATTGACTCGGTACCGTAACACCCTGTATATAGCCTCCACATTGACTCGGTACCGTAACACCCTGTATATAGCCTCCACATTGACTCGGTACCGTAACACCCTGTATATAGCCTCCACATTGACTCGGTACCGTAACACCCTGTATATAGCCTCCACATTGACTCGGTACCGTAACACCCTGTATATAGCCTCCACATTGACTCGGTACCGTAACACCCTGTATATAGCCTCCACATTGACTCGGTACCTTAACACCCTGTATATAGCCTCCACATTGACCCGGTACCGTAACACCCTGTATATAGCCTCCACTTTGACTCTGTACCAGTACCCCCTGTATATAGCCTCCACATTGACTCGGTAGCGTAACACCCTGTATATAGCCTCCACATTGACTCGGTTACCGTAACACCCTGTATATAGCCTCCACATTGACTCGGTACCGTAACACCCTGTATATAGCCTCCACATTGACTCGGTACCGTAACACCCTGTATATAGCCTCCACATTGACTCGGTACCGTAACACCCTGTATATAGCCTCCACATTGACTCGGTACCGTAACACCCTGTATATAGCCTCCACATTGACTCGGTACCGTAACACCCTGTATATAGCCTCCACATTGACTCGGTACCGTAACACCCTGTATTTAGCCTCCACATTGACTCGGTACCGTAACACCCTGTATATAGCCTCCACATTGACTCGGTACCGTAACACCCTGTATATAGCCTCCACATTGACTCGGTACCGTAACACCCTGTATATAGCCTCCACATTGACTCGGTACCGTAACACCCTGTATATAGCCTCCACATTGACTCGGTACCGTAACACCCTGTATATAGCCTCCACTTTGACTCTGTACCAGTACCCCCTGTATATAGCCTCCACATTGACTCGGTAGCGTAACACCCTGTATATAGCCTCCACATTGACTCGGTTACCGTAACACCCTGTATATAGCCTCCACATTGACTCGGTACCTGTACCCCCTGTATATAGCCTCCACATTGACTCTGTATCAGTACCCCCTGTATATAGCCTCCACATTGACTCTGTACCGTAACACCCTGTGTATAGCCTCCACTTTGACTCGGTACCTGTACCCCCTGTATATAGCCTCCACATTGACTAGGTACCGTAACACCCTGTATATAGCCTCCACATTGACTCGGTACCGTAACACCCTGTATATAGCCTCCACATTGACTAGGTACCGTAACACCCTGTATATAGCCTCCACATTGACTCGGTACCGTAACACCCTGTATATAGCCTCCACATTGACTCGGTACCGTAACACCCTGTATATAGCCTCCACATTGACTCGGTACCGTAACACCCTGTATATAGCCTCCACATTGACTCGGTACCGTAACACCCTGTATATAGCCTCCACATTGATTTGGTACCGTAACACCCTGTATATAGCCTCCACATTGACTCGGTACCGTAACACCCTGTATATAGCCTCCACATTGACTCGGTACCGTAACACCCTGTATATAGCCTCCACATTGACTAGGTACCGTAACACCCTGTATATAGCCTCCACATTTGACTCTGTACCGTAACACCCTGTATATAGCCTCCACATTGACTCGGTACCGTAACACCCTGTATATAGCCTCCACATTGACTCGGTACCGTAACACCCTGTATATAGCCTCCACATTGACTCGGTACCGTAACACCCTGTATATAGCCTCCACATTGACTCGGTACCGTAACACCCTGTATATAGCCTCCACATTGACTCGGTACCGTAACACCCTGTATATAGCCTCCACATTGACTCTGTACCGTAACACCCTGTATATAGCCTCCACATTGACTCGGTACCGTAACACCCTGTATATAGCCTCCACATTGACTCTGTACCGTAACACCCTGTATATAGCCTCCACATTGACTCGGTACCGTAACACCCTGTATATAGCCTCCACATTGACTCGGTACCGTAACACCCTGTATATAGCCTCCACATTGACTCGGTACCGTAACACCCTGTATATAGCCTCCACATTGACTGTACCGTAACACCCTGTATATAGCCTCCACATTGACTCGGTACCGTAACACCCTGTATATAGCCTCCACATTGACTCGGTACCGTAACACCCTGTATATAGCCTCCACATTGACTCGGTACCGTAACACCCTGTATATAGCCTCCACTTTGACTCTGTACCAGTACCCCCTGTATATAGCCTCCACATTGACTCGGTAGCGTAACACCCTGTATATAGCCTCCACATTGACTCGGTTACCGTAACACCCTGTATATAGCCTCCACATTGACTCGGTACCGTAACACCCTGTATATAGCCTCCACATTGACTCGGTACCGTAACACCCTGTATATAGCCTCCACATTGACTCGGTACCGTAACACCCTGTATATAGCCTCCACATTGACTCGGTACCGTAACACCCTGTATATAGCCTCCACATTGACTCTGTACCGTAACACCCTGTATATAGCCTCCACATTGACTCGGTACCGTAACACCCTGTATATAGCCTCCACATTGACTCGGTACCGTAACACCCTGTATATAGCCTCCACATTGACTCGGTACCGTAACACCCTGTATATAGCCTCCACATTGACTCGGTACCGTAACACCCTGTATATAGCCTCCACATTGACTCGGTACCTTAACACCCTGTATATAGCCTCCACATTGACCCGGTACCGTAACACCCTGTATATAGCCTCCACTTTGACTCTGTACCAGTACACCCTGTATATAGCCTCCACATTGACTCGGTACCGTAACACCCTGTATATAGCCTCCACATTGACTCGGTACCGTAACACCCTGTATATAGCCTCCACATTGACTCGGTACCTGTACCCCCTGTATATAGCCTCCACATTGACTCTGTATCAGTACCCCCTGTATATAGCCTCCACATTGACTCTGTACCGTAACACCCTGTATATAGCCTCCACATTGACTCGGTACCTGTACCCCCTGTATATAGCCTCCACATTGACTAGGTACCGTAACACCCTGTATATAGCCTCCACATTGACTCGGTACCGTAACACCCTGTATATAGCCTCCACATTGACTAGGTACCGTAACACCCTGTATATAGCCTCCACATTGACTCGGTACCGTAACACCCTGTATATAGCCTCCACATTGACTCGGTACCGTAACACCCTGTATATAGCCTCCACATTGACTCGGACGTAACACCCTGTATATAGCCTCCACATTGACTCGGGTACCGTAACACCCTGTATATAGCCTCCACATTGATTTGGTACCGTAACACCCTGTATATAGCCTCCACATTGACTCGGTACCGTAACACCCTGTATATAGCCTCCACATTGACTCGGTACCGTAACACCCTGTATATAGCCTCCACATTGACTCGGTACCGTAACACCCTGTATATAGCCTCCACATTGACTCTGTACCGTAACACCCTGTATATAGCCTCCACATTGACTCGGTACCGTAACACCCTGTATATAGCCTCCACATTGACTCTGTACCAGTACCCCTGTATATAGCCTCCACATTGACTCGGTACCGTAACACCCTGTATATAGCCTCCACATTGACTCGGGTACCGTAACACCCTGTATATAGCCTCCACATTGACTCGGTACCGTAACACCCTGTATATAGCCTCCACATTGACTCGGTACCGTAACACCCTGTATATAGCCTCCACATTGACTCGGTACCGTAACACCCTGTATATAGCCTCCACATTGACTCGGTACCGTAACACCCTGTATATAGCCTCCACATTGACTCGGTACCGTAACACCCTGTATATAGCCTCCACATTGACTCGGTACCGTAACACCCTGTATATAGCCTCCACATTGACTCGGTACCGTAACACCCTGTATATAGCCTCCACATTGACTCGGTACCGTAACACCCTGTATATAGCCTCCACATTGACTCGGTACCGTAACACCCTGTATATAGCCTCCACATTGACTCGGTACCGTAACACCCTGTATATAGCCTCCACATTGACCCGGTACCGTAACACCCTGTATATAGCCTCCACTTTGACTCTGTACCAGTACCCCCTGTATATAGCCTCCACATTGACTCGGTAGCGTAACACCCTGTATATAGCCTCCACATTGACTCGGTTACCGTAACACCCTGTATATAGCCTCCACATTGACTAGGTACTGTAACACCCTGTATATAGCCTCCACATTTACTCTGTACCGTAACACCCTGTATATAGCCTCCACATTGACTCGGTAGCGTAACACCCTGTATATAGCCTCCACATTGACTCGGTTACCGTAACACCCTGTATATAGCCTCCACATTGACTAGGTACTGTAACACCCTGTATATAGCCAACACATTTACTCTGTACCGTAACACCCTGTATATAGACTCCACATTGACTCGGTACCTGTACCCCCTGTATATAGCCTCCACATTGACTCTGTATCAGTACCCCCTGTATATAGCCTCCACATTGACTCTGTACCGTAACACCCTGTGTATAGCCTCCACTTTGACTCGGTACCTGTACCCCCTGTATATAGCCTCCACATTGACTAGGTACCGTAACACCCTGTATATAGCCTCCACATTGACTCGGTACCGTAACACCCTGTATATAGCCTCCACATTGACTAGGTACCGTAACACCCTGTATATAGCCTCCACATTGACTCGGTACCGTAACACCCTGTATATAGCCTCCACATTGACTCGGTACCGTAACACCCTGTATATAGCCTCCACATTGACTCGGTACCGTAACACCCTGTATATAGCCTCCACATTGACTCGGTACCGTAACACCCTGTATATAGCCTCCACATTGACTCGGTACCGTAACACCCTGTATATAGCCTCCACATTGACTCTGTACCAGTACCCCCTGTATATAGCCTCCACATTGACTCGGTAGCGTAACACCCTGTATATAGCCTCCACATTGACTCGGTTACCGTAACACCCTGTATATAGCCTCCACATTGACTAGGTACTGTAACACCCTGTATATAGCCTCCACATTTACTCTGTACCGTAACACCCTGTATATAGACTCCACATTGACTCGGTACCTGTACCCCCTGTATATAGCCTCCACATTGACTCTGTATCAGTACCCCCTGTATATAGCCTCCACATTGACTAGGTACCGTAACACCCTGTATATAGCCTCCACATTGACTCGGTACCGTAACACCCTGTATATAGCCTCCACATTGACTAGGTACCGTAACACCCTGTATATAGCCTCCACATTGACTCGGTACCGTAACACCCTATATATAGCCTCCACATTGACTCTGTACCAGTACCCCCTGTATATAGCCTCCACATTGACTCGGTACCGTAACACCCTGTATATAGCCTCCACATTGACTCTGTACCGTAACACCCTGTATATAGCCTCCACATTGACTCGGTACCGTAACACCCTGTATATAGCCTCCACATTGACTCGGTACCGTAACACCCTGTATATAGCCTCCACATTGACTCGGTACCGTAACACCCTGTATATAGCCTCCACATTGACTCTGTACCGTAACACCCTGTGTATAGCCTCCACTTTGACTCGGTACCTGTACCCCCTGTATATAGCCTCCACATTGACTAGGTACCGTAACACCCTGTATATAGCCTCCACATTGACTCGGTACCGTAACACCCTGTATATAGCCTCCACATTGACTCGGTACCGTAACACCCTGTATATAGCCTCCACATTGACTCGGTACCGTAACACCCTGTATATAGCCTCCACATTGACTCGGTACCGTAACACCCTGTATATAGCCTCCACATTGACTCGGTACCGTAACACCCTGTATATAGCCTCCACATTGACTCGGTACCTTAACACCCTGTATATAGCCTCCACATTGACCCGGTACCGTAACACCCTGTATATAGCCTCCACTTTGACTCTGTACCAGTACCCCCTGTATATAGCCTCCACATTGACTCGGTAGCGTAACACCCTGTATATAGCCTCCACATTGACTCGGTTACCGTAACACCCTGTATATAGCCTCCACATTGACTAGGTACTGTAACACCCTGTATATAGCCTCCACATTTACTCTGTACCGTAACACCCTGTATATAGACTCCACATTGACTCGGTACCTGTACCCCCTGTATATAGCCTCCACATTGACTCTGTATCAGTACCCCCTGTATATAGCCTCCACATTGACTAGGTACCGTAACACCCTGTATATAGCCTCCACATTGACTCGGTACCGTAACACCCTGTATATAGCCTCCACATTGACTCGGTACCGTAACACCCTGTATATAGCCTCCACATTGACTCGGTACCGTAACGCCCTGTATATAGCCTCCACATTGACTCTGTACCAGTACCCCCTGTATATAGCCTCCACATTGACTCGGTACCGTAACACCCTGTATATAGCTTCACATTGACTCGGTACCGTAACACCCTGTATATAGCCTCCACATTGACTCGGTACCGTAACACCCTGTATATAGCCTCCACATTGACTCGGTACCGTAACACCCTGTATATAGCCTCCACATTGACTCGGTACCGTAACACCCTGTATATAGCCTCCACATTGACTCGGTACCGTAACACCCTGTATATAGCCTCCACATTGACTCGGTACCGTAACACCCTGTATATAGCCTCCACATTGACTCTGTACCGTAACACCCTGTATATAGCCTCCACATTGACTCGGTACCGTAACACCCTGTATATAGCCTCCACATTGACTCTGTACCGTAACACCCTGTATATAGCCTCCACATTGACTCGGTACCGTAACACCCTGTATATAGCCTCCACATTGACTCGGTACCGTAACACCCTGTATATAGCCTCCACATTGACTCGGTACCGTAACACCCTGTATATAGCCTCCACATTGACTCGGTACCGTAACACCCTGTATATAGCCTCCACATTGACTCGGTACCGTAACACCCTGTATATAGCCTCCACATTGACTCGGTACCGTAACACCCTGTATATAGCCTCCACATTGACTCGGTACCGTAACACCTGTATATAGCCTCCACATTGACTCGGTACCGTAACACCCTGTATATAGCCTCCACATTGACCCGGTACCGTAACACCCTGTATATAGCCTCCACTTTGACTCTGTACCAGTACCCCCTGTATATAGCCTCCACATTGACTCGGTAGCGTAACACCCTGTATATAGCCTCCACATTGACTCGGTTACCGTAACACCCTGTATATAGCCTCCACATTTACTCTGTACCGTAACACCCTGTATATAGACTCCACATTGACTCGGTACCTGTACCCCCTGTATATAGCCTCCACATTGACTCTGTATCAGTACCCCCTGTATATAGCCTCCACATTGACTCTGTACCGTAACACCCTGTGTATAGCCTCCACTTTGACTCGGTACCTGTACCCCCTGTATATAGCCTCCACATTGACTAGGTACCGTAACACCCTGTATATAGCCTCCACATTGACTCGGTACCGTAACACCCTGTATATAGCCTCCACATTGACTAGGTACCGTAACACCCTGTATATAGCCTCCACATTGACTCGGTACCGTAACACCCTGTATATAGCCTCCACATTGACTCGGTACCGTAACACCCTGTATATAGCCTCCACATTGACTCGGTACCGTAACACCCTGTATATAGCCTCCACATTGACTCGGTACCGTAACACCCTGTATATAGCCTCCACATTGACTCGGTACCGTAACACCCTGTATATAGCCTCCACATTGACTCGGTACCGTAACACCCTGTATATAGCCTCCACATTGACTCGGTACCGTAACACCCTGTATATAGCCTCCACATTGACTCTGTACCAGTAACACCCTGTATATAGCCTCCACATTGACTCGGTAGCGTAACACCCTGTATATAGCCTCCACTTTGACTCTGTACCAGTACCCCTGTATATAGCCTCCACATTGACTCGGTACCGTAACACCCTGTATATAGCCTCCACATTGACTCACCGTAACACCCTGTATATAGCCTCCACATTGACTAGGTACCGTAACACCCTGTATATAGCCTCCACATTGACTCGGTACCGTAACACCCTGTATATAGCCTCCACATTGACTCGGTACAGTACCCCTGTATATAGCCTCCACATTGACTCTGTATCAGTAACACCCTGTATATAGCCTCCACATTGACTCTGTACCGTAACACCCTGTATATAGCCTCCACATTGACTCGGTACCGTAACACCCTGTATATAGCCTCCACATTGACTAGGTACCGTAACACCCTGTATATAGCCTCCACATTGACTCGGTACCGTAACACCCTGTATATAGCCTCCACATTGACTCATTGTATCGTAACACCCTGTATATAGCCTCCACATTGACTCGGTACCGTAACACCCTGTATATAGCCTCCACATTGACTCGGTACCGTAACACCCTGTATATAGCCTCCACATTGACTCGGTACCGTAACACCCTGTATATAGCCTCCACATTGACTCGGTACCGTAACACCCTGTATTTAGCCTCCACATTGACTCGGTACCGTAACACCCTGTATATAGCCTCCACATTGACTCGGTACCGTAACACCCTGTATATAGCCTCCACATTGACTCGGTACCGTAACACCCTGTATATAGCCTCCACATTGACTCGGTACCGTAACACCCTGTATATAGCCTCCACATTGACTCTGTACTGTAACACCCTGTATATAGCCTCCACATTGACTCTGTACCAGTAACACCCTGTATATAGCCTCCACATTGACTCGGTAGCGTAACACCCTGTATATAGCCTCCACATTGACTCGGTACCGTAACACCCTGTATATAGCCTCCACATTGACTCGGTACCTGTACCCCCTGTATATAGCCTCCACATTGACTCTGTATCAGTACCCCCTGTATATAGCCTCCACATTGACTCTGTACCGTAACACCCTGTATATAGCCTCCACATTGACTCGGTACCTGTACCCCTGTATATAGCCTCCACATTGACTAGGTACCGTAACACCCTGTATATAGCCTCCACATTGACTCGGTACCGTAACACCCTGTATATAGCCTCCACATTGACTAGGTACCGTAACACCCTGTATATAGCCTCCACATTGACTCGGTACCGTAACACCCTGTATATAGCCTCCACATTTAGTACCGTAACACCCTGTATATAGCCTCCACATTGACTCGGTACCGTAACACCCTGTATATAGCCTCCACATTGACTCTGTACCGTAACACCCTGTATATAGCCTCCACATTGATTCTCGGTACCGTAACACCCTGTATATAGCCTCCACATTGACTCGGTACCGTAACACCCTGTATATAGCCTCCACATTGACTCGGTACCGTAACACCCTGTATATAGCCTCCACATTGACTCGGTACCGTAACACCCTGTATATAGCCTCCACATTGACTCGGTACCACCCTGTATATAGCCTCCACATTGACTCGGTACCGTAACACCCTGTATATAGCCTCCACATTGACTCTGTACCGTAACACCCTGTATATAGCCTCCACATTGACTCGGTACCGTAACACCCTGTATATAGCCTCCACATTGACTCGGTACCGTAACACCCTGTATATAGCCTCCACATTGACTCGGTACCGTAACACCCTGTATATAGCCTCCACATTGACTAGGTACCAGTACCCTGTATATAGCCTCCACATTGACTCGGTACCGTAACACCCTGTATATAGCCTCCACATTGACTCGGTACCGTAACACCCTGTATATAGCCTCCACATTGACTCGGTACCGTAACACCCTGTATATAGCCTCCACATTGACTCGGTACCGTAACACCCTGTATATAGCCTCCACATTGACTCGGTACCGTAACACCCTGTATATAGCCTCCACTTTGACTCTGTACCAGTACCCCTGTATATAGCCTCCACATTGACTCGGTACCGTAACACCCTGTATATAGCCTCCACATTGACTGGGTACCGTAACACCCTGTATATAGCCTCCACATTGACTCGGTACCGTAACACCCTGTATATAGCCTCCACATTGACTCTGTACCGTAACACCCTGTATATAGCCTCCACATTGACTCGTACCGTAACACCCTGTATATAGCCTCCACATTGACTTACCGAACACCCTAGCCTCCACATTGACTCGGGTACCGTAACACCCTGTATATAGCCTCCACATTGACTCGGTACCGTAACACCCTGTATATAGCCTCCACATTGACTCGGTACCGTAACACCCTGTATATAGCCTCCACATTGACTCGGTACCGTAACACCCTGTATATAGCCTCCACATTGACTCTGTACCGTAACATATATAGCCTCCACTTTGACTCGGTACCGTAACACCCTGTATATAGCCTCCACATTGACTCGGTACCGTAACACCCTGTATATAGCCTCCACTTTGACTCTGTACCAGTACCCCTGTATATAGCCTCCACATTGACTCGGTACCGTAACACCCTGTATATAGCCTCCACATTGACTCGGTTACCGTAACACCCTGTATATAGCCTCCACATTGACTAGGTACCCCTGTGTATAACACCCTGTATATAGCCTCCACATTGACTGTACCGTAACACCCTGTATATAGCCTCCACATTGGCTCGGTACCGTAACACCCTGTATATAGCCTCCACATTGACTCGGTACCGTAACACCCTGTATATAGCCTCCACATTGACTCGGTACCGTAACACCCTGTATATAGCCTCCACATTGACTCGGTACCGTAACACCCTGTATATAGCCTCCACATTGACTCGGTACCGTAACACCCTGTATATAGCCTCCACATTGACTCGGTACCGTAACACCCTGTATATAGCCTCCACATTGACCGGTACCGTAACACCCTGTATAGCCTCCACATTGACTAGGTACCTAACACCCTGTATATAGCCTCCACATTGACTCGGTACCGTAACACCCTGTATTTAGCCTCCACATTGACTCGGTACCGTAACACCCTGTATATAGCCTCCACATTGACTCGGTACCGTAACACCCTGTATATAGCCTCCACATTGGTATAGCCTCCACATTGACTCGGTACCTTAACACCCTGTATATAGCCTCCACATTGACTCTGTACCGTAACACCCTGTATATAGCCTCCACATTGACTCGGTACCGTAACACCCTGTATATAGCCTCCACATTGACTCGGTACCGTAACACCCTGTATATAGCCTCCACATTGACTCGGTACCGTAACACCCTGTATATAGACTCCACATTGACTCGGTACCGTAACACCCTGTATATAGCCTCCACATTGACTCTGTATCGTAACACCCTGTATATAGCCTCCCATTGACTCCGGTACCGTAACACCCTGTATATAGCCTCCACTTTGACTCGGTACCGTAACACCCTGTATATAGCCTCCACATTGACTCGGTACCGTAACACCCTGTATATAGCCTCCACATTGACTCGGTACCGTAACACCCTGTATATAGCCTCCACATTGACTCCACATTGACTCGGTACCGTAACACCCTGTATATAGCCTCCACATTGACTCGGTACCGTAACACCCTGTATATAGCCTCCACATTGACTCGGTACCGTAACACCCTGTATATAGCCTCCACATTGACTCGGTACCTGTAACACCCTGTATATAGCCTCCACATTGACTCTGTACCAGTACACCCTGTATATAGCCTCCACATTGACTCTGTACCGTAACACCCTGTATATAGCCTCCACATTGACTCGGTTACCGTAACACCCTGTATATAGCCTCCACATTGACTAGGTACCGTAACACCCTGTATATAGCCTCCACATTGACTCGGTACCGTAACACCCTGTATATAGCCTCCACATTGACTCTGTAACACCCTGTATATAGCCTCCACATTGACTCGGTACCGTAACACCTGTATATAGCCTCCACATTGACTCTGTACCAGTAACACCCTGTATATAGCCTCCACATTGACTCGGTAGCGTAACCCCTGTATATAGCCTCCACATTGACTCAGGTACCGTAACACCCTGTATATAGCCTCCACATTGACTCGGTACCGTAACACCCTGTATATAGCCTCCACATTGACTAGGTACCTGTAACACCCTGTATATAGCCTCCACATTGACCGGTACAGTAACACCCTGTATATAGCCTCCACATTGACTCTGTACCGTACCCCCTGTATATAGCCTCACATTGACTCTGTACCGTAACCCCTGTATATAGCCTCCACATTGACTCGGTACCGTAACACCCTGTATATAGCCTCCACATTGACTCGGTACCCAACACCCTGTATATAGCCTCCACATTGACTCGGTACCGTAACACCCTGTATATAGCCTCCACATTGACTCGTACCGTAACACCCCTGTATATAGCCTCCACATTGACTCGGTACCGTAACACCCTGTATATAGCCTCCACATTGACTCTGTACCGTAACACCCTGTATATAGCCTCCCATTGACCCGTAACACCCTGTATATAGCCTCCACATTGACTCGGTACCGTAACACCCTGTATATAGCCTCCACATTGACTAGGTACCGTAACACCCTGTATATAGCCTCCACATTATTTCAGGTACCGTAACACCCTGTATATAGCCTCCACATTGACTCGGTACCGTAACACCCTGTATATAGCCTCCACATTGACTCTGTACCAGTGCCTGTATATAGCCTCCACATTGACTCTGTACCGTAACACCCTGTATATAGCCTCCACATTGACTCGGTTGTAACACCCTGTATATAGCCTCCACATTGACTAGGTACCGTAACACCCTGTATATAGCCTCCACATTGACTCGGTACCGTAACACCCTGTATATAGCCTCCACATTGACTCGGTACCGTAACACCCTGTATATAGCCTCCACATTGACTCGGTACCGCAACACCCTGTATATAGCCTCCACATTGACTCGGTACCGTAACACCCTGTATATAGCCTCCACATTGACTCGGTACCGTAACACCCTGTATATAGCCTCCACATTGACTCGGTACCGTAACACCCTGTATATAGCTCCCTCTGACTCTGTACCAGTAACACCCTGTATATAGCCTCCACATTGACTCGGTAGCGTAACACCTGTATATAGCCTCCACATTGATTTCGGTTACCGTAACACCCTGTATATAGCCTCCACATTGACTCGGTACCTTAACACCCTGTATATAGCCTCCACATTGACCCGGTACCGTAACACCCTGTATATAGCCTCCACATTGACTCTGTACCGTAACACCCTGTGTATAGCCTCCACTTTGACTCGGTACCGTAACACCCTGTATATAGCCTCCACATTGACTCGGTACCGTAACACCCTGTATATAGCCTCCACATTGACTCGGTACTGTAACACCCTGTATATAGCCTCCACATTGACTCGGTACCGTAACACCCTGTATATAGCCTCAATTGACCGTACCGTAACACCCTGTATATAGCCTCCACATTGACTCGGTACCAGTAACCCCTGTATATAGCCTCCACATTGACTCCGTAACACCCTGTATATAGCCTCCACATTGACTCGGTACCGTAACACCCTGTATATAGCCTCCACATTGACGGTACCGTAACACCCTGTATATAGCCTCCACATTGACTCTGTACCGTAACACCCTGTATATAGCCTCCACATTGACTCGGTACCGTACCCCCTGTATATAGCCTCCACATTGACTCTGTACCGTAACCCTGTATATAGCCTCCACATTGACTCGGTACCGTAACACCCTGTATATAGCCTCCACATTGACTCGGTGCCGTAACACCCTGTATATAGCCTCCACATTGACTCTGTACCGTAACACCCTGTATATAGCCTCCACATTGACTCTGTAGCGTAACACCCTGTATATAGCCTCCACATTGACTCGGTACCGTAACACCCTGTATATAGCCTCCACATTGACTCTGTACCGCAACCCCCTGTATATAGCCTCATTGACTCGGTACCGTAACACCCTGTATATAGCCTTCACATTGACGGTACCGTAACGCCCTGTATATAGCCTCCACATTGACTCGGTACCGTAACACACCCTGTATATAGCCTCCACATTGACTCGGTACCGTAACACCCTGTATATAGCCTCCACATTGACTCGGTACCGTAACACCCTGTATATAGCCTCCACATTGACTCGGTACCGTAACACCCTGTATATAGCCTCCACATTGACTCGGTACCGTAACACCCTGTATATAGCCTCCACATTGACTCTGTACCGTAACACCCTGTATATAGCCTCCACATTGACTCGGCACCGTAACACCCTGTATATAGCCTCCACTTTGACTCTGTACCGTACACCCTGTATATAGCCTCCACATTGACTCGGTACCGTAACACCCTGTATATAGCCTCCACATTGACCTGGGTTACCGTAACACCCTGTATATAGCCTCCACATTGACTAGGTACCGTAACACCCTGTATATAGCCTCCACATTGACTCGGTACCGTAACACCCTGTATATAGCCTCCACATTGACTCGGTACCTGTACACCCTGTATATAGCCTCCACATTGACTCTGTATCAGTACCCCTGTATATAGCCTCCACATTGACTCTGTACCGTAACACCCTGTATATAGACTCCACATTGACTCGGTACCTGTACCCCTGTATATAGCCTCCACATTGACTCCGTAACCCTGTATATAGCCTCCACCTCGTAACACCTGTATATAGCCTCCACATTGACTAGGTACCGTAACACCCTGTATATAGCCTCCACATTGACTCTGTACCAGTAACACCCTGTATATAGCCTCCACATTGACTCTGTACCGTAACACCCTGTATATGGGGCCTCCCATTGACTCTGCCGTAACACCTGTATATAGCCTCCACATTGACTCGGTACTGTAACACCCTGTATATAGCCTCCACATTGACCCTGTGCCGTAACACCCTGTATATAGCTCCACTCACAGTAACCCCCTGTATATAGCCTCCACATTGGTATCAACACCCTGTATATAGCCTCCACATTGACTCGGTACCGTAACACCCTGTATATAGCCTCCACATTGACTAGGTACCGTAACACCCTGTATATAGCCTCCACCTCTGTACCAGTAACACCCTGTATATAGCCTCCACATTGACTCGGTACCCGTAACACCCTGTATATAGCCTCCACATTGACTCGGTACCGTAACACCCTGTATATAGCCTCCACATTGACTCGGTACCGTAACACCCTGTATATAGCCTCCACATTGACTCGGTGCCGTAACACCCTGTATATAGCCTCCACATTGACTAGGTACCGTAACACCCTGTATATAGCCTCCATTACTCGTGCCACACCCTGTATATAGCCTCCACATTGACTAGGTACCGTAACACCCTGTATATAGCCTCCACATTGACTCGGTACCGTAACACCCTGTATATAGCCTCCACATTGACTCGGTACCGTAACACCCTGTATATAGCCTCCACATTGACTCGGTACCGTAACACCCTGTATATAGCCTCCACATTGACTCACACCGTAACTTACCCTGTATATAGCCTCCACATTGACTCTGTACCAGTAACACCCTGTATATAGCCTCCACATTTCGGACCGTAACACCCTGTATATAGCCTCCACATTGACCGGTAGTAACCCCTGTATATAGCCTCCACATTTGACGTAACACCCTGGCCTCCACATTGACTCGGTACCGTAACACCCTGTATATAGCCTCCACATTGACTCGGTACCGTAACACCCTGTATATAGCCTCCACATTGACTCTGTACCGTAACACCCTGTATATAGCCTCCACATTGACTAGGTACTGTAACACCCTGTATATAGCCTCCACATTACTCTGTACCAGTAACCCCTGTATATAGCCTCCACATTGACTCGGTACCGTAACACCCTGTATATAGCCTCCACATTGACTCTGTACCGTAACACCCTGTATATAGCCTCACATTGACTAGGTACGTAACACCCTGTATATAGCCTCCACTTTGACTCGGTACCGTAACACCCTGTATATAGCCTCCACATTGACTCGGTACCGTAACACCCTGTATATAGCCTCCACATTGACTCTGACCGTAACACCCTGTATATAGCCTCCACATTGACTCGGTACCGTAACCCCTGTATATAGCCTCCACATTGACTCGGTTACCGTAACACCCTGTATATAGCCTCCACATTGCGGTACCGTAACACCCTGTATATACTCACATTGACTCGGTGCCGTAACACCCTGTATATAGCCTCGGTGACCCGTACCGTAACACCCTGTATATAGCCTCCACATTGACTAGTACCGTAACACCCTGTATATAGCCTCCACATTGACCCTATAGCCTCCACTTTGACTCTGTACCAGTACCCCCTGTATATAGCCTCCACATTGACTCGGTAGCGTAACACCCTGTATATAGCCTCCACATTGACTCGGTTACCGTAACACCCTGTATATAGCCTCCACATTGACTAGGTACTGTAACACCCTGTATATAGCCTCCACATTTACTCTGTACCGTAACACCCTGTATATAGACTCCACATTGACTCGGTACCTGTACCCCCTGTATATAGCCTCCACATTGACTCTGTATCGTAACACCCTGTATATAGCCTCCACATTGACTCTTGTACCGTAACACCCTGTGTATAGCCTCCACTTTGACTCTGTACCTGTACCTGTATATAGCTCTCCACATTGACTAGGTACCTGAACACCCTGTATATACACATTGACTCTGTATCAGTAACCCCCTGTATATAGCCTCCACATTGACTCCGGTACCGTAACACCCTGTATAGCCTCCACATTGACCGGGTACCGTAACACCCTGTATATAGCCTCACATTGACTCGGTACCGTAACACCTGTATATACACCCGGGTATATAGCCTCCACATTGACTCTGTACCGTAACACCCTGTATATAGCCTCTACATTGACTCTGTACCCAGTACCCCCTGTATATAGCCTCCCCCTACCGTAACACCCTGTATATAGCCTTCACATTGAGTACCGTAACACCCCTGTATATAGCCTCCACATTGACTCGGTTACCGTAACACCTGTATATAGCCTCCACATTGACTCGGTACTGTAACACCCTGTATATAGCCTCCACATTGACTCTGTGCCGTAACACCCTGTATATAGCCTCCACATTGACCCGGTACCTGAACCCCTGTATATAGCCTCCACATTGACTCTGTACCAGTACCCCCTGTATATAGCCTCCACACTGACTGACGTAACACCCTGTATATAGCCTCCACATTGACTCGGTACCGTAACACCCTGTATATAGCCTCCACATTGACTAGGTACCGTAACACCCTGCTATGCCTCCACATTTACTCTGTACCGTAACCCTGTATATAGCCTCCACATTGACTCGGTACCGCCAACACCTGTATATAGCCTCCACATTGACTCTGTATCAGTAACCCTGTATATAGCCTATGACTAGGTACCGTAACACCCTGTATATAGCCTCCACATTGACTCGGTACCGTAACACCCTGTATATAGCCTCCACATTGACTCGGTTACCGTAACACCCTGTATATAGCCTCCACATTGACTCGTACCGTAACACCCTGTATATAGCCTCCACATTGACTCGGTACCGTAACACCCTGTATATAGCCTCCACATTGACTCGGTATAACACCCTGTATATAGCCTCACATTGACTCTGTATCCGTAACACCCTGTATATAGCCCACATTGACTCTGTACCGTAACCCCCTGTATATAGCCTCCACATTGACTCGGTACCGTAACACCCTGTATATAGCCTCCACATTGACTCGGTACCGTAACACCCTGTATATAGCCTCCACATTGACTAGGTACCGTAACACCCTGTATATAGCCTCCACATTGACTCGGTACCGTAACACCCTGTATATAGCCTCCACATTGACTCGGTACCGTAACACCCTGTATATAGCCTCCACATTGACTCGGTACCGTAACACCCTGTATATAGCCTCCACATTGACTCGGTACCGTAACACCCTGTATATAGCCTCCACATTGACTCGGTACCTAACACCCTGTATATAGCCTCCACATTGACCCGGCTCGTAACACCCTGTATATAGCCTCCACATTGACTCTGTACCAGTAACACCCTGTATATAGCCTCCACATTGACTCGGTACCGTAACACCCTGTATATAGCCTCCACATTGACTCTGTACCAGTAACACCCTGTATATAGCCTCCACATTGACTAGGTACTGTAACACCCTGTATATAGCCTCCACGGTACCGTAACACCTGTATATAGCCTCCACATTGACGGTACCGTAACACCCTGTATATAGCCTCCACATTGACTCTGTATCAGTACCACCCTGTATATAGCCTCCACATTGATTACCGTAACACCCTGTGTATAGCCTCCACATTGACTCGGTACCGTACACCCTGTATATAGCCTCCACATTGACTAGGTACCGTAACACCCTGTATAGCCTCCACATTGACTCGGTACCGTAACACCCTGTATATAGCCTCCACATTGACTCGGTACCTAACACCCTGTATATAGCCTCACATTGACTCTGTACCAGTAACACCCTGTATATAGCCTCCACATTGACTCGGTACCGTAACACCCTGTATATAGCCTTCACATTGACTCTAGGTGCCGAACACCCTGTATATAGCCTCCACATTGACTCGTGCCGTAACACCCTGTATATAGCCTCCACATTGTGCCGTAACACCCTGTATATAGCCTCCACATTGACTCTAACACCCTGTATATAGCCTCCACATTGACTCGGTACCGTAACACCCTGTATATAGCCTCCACATTGACTCGGTACCGTAACACCCCTGTATATAGCCTCCACATTGACTCGGTACGTAACACCCTGTATATAGCCTCCACATTGACTCGGTACCGTAACACCCTGTATATAGCCTCCACATTGACTCGGTACCGTAACACCCTGTATATAGCCTCAGTGACTCGGTACCGTAACATCCTGTATATAAGCCTCCACATTGAACCGTAACACCCTGTATATAGCCTCCACATTGACTCGGTGCCGTCCTGCATATACATTGACTCTGTACCAGTACCCTGTATATAGCCTCCACATTGACTGTACCGTAACACCCTGTATATAGCCTCCACATTGACCGTAAAACCCTGTATATAGCCTCCACATTGACTAGGTACTGTAACCCCTGTATATAGCCTCCACATTGACTCTGTATCGTAACACCCTGTATATAGCCTCCACATTGACTCGGTACCGTACCCCTGTATATAGCCTCCACATTGACTCTGTACCAGTAACACCCTGTATATAGCCTCCACATTGACTCTGTACCGTAACACCCTGTATATAGCCTCCACATTGACTCGGTACCTGTAACACCCTGTATATAGCCTCCACATTGACTAGGTACCGTAACACCCTGTATATAGCCTCCACATTGACTTGACCGTAACACCCTGTATATAGCCTCCACATTGACTAGGTACGTAACACCCTGTATATAGCCTCCACATTGACTCGGTACCGTAACACCCTGTATATAGCCTCCACATTGACTCGGTTACCGTAACACCCTGTATATAGCCTCACATTGACTCGGTACCGTAACACCCTGTATATAGCCTCCACATTGACTCGGTACGTAACACCCTGTATATAGCCTACATTGACTCTGTACCGTAACACCCTGTATATAGCCTCCACATTGATCGGTACCGTAACACCCTGTATATAGCCTCCACATTGACTCTACCGTAACACCCTGTATATAGCCTCCACATTGACTCTGTACAGTAACACCCTGTATATAGCCCTCCACATTGACTCGGTGCCGTAACACCCTGTATATAGCCTCCACATTGACTCGGTACCGTAACACCTGTATATAGCCTCCACATTGACTCGGTACCGTAACACCCTGTATATAGCCTCCACATTGACTCTGTACCAGTACCTGTATATAGCCTCCACATTGACTCTGTACCGTAACACCTGTATATAGCCTCCACTTTGACTCGGTACCTGTAACACCCTGTATATAGCCTCCACATTGACTAGGTACCGTAACACCCTGTATATAGCCTCCACATTGACTCGGTACTGCACATCTGTATATAGCCTCCACATTGACTAGGTACCGTAACACCCCTGTATATAGCCTCCACATTGACTCGGTACCCTGTATATAGCCTCCACATTGACTCGGTACCGTAACACCCTGTATATAGCCTCCACATTGACTCACACCCTGTATATAGCCTCCACATTGACTCGGTACCGTAACACCCTGTATATAGCCTCCACATTGACTATCGTAACACACCCTGTATATAGCCTCCACATTGACTCTGTATCAGTAACACCCTGTATATAGCCTCCACATTGACCCGGTGCCGTAACACCCTGTATATAGCCTCCACTTTGACTTGTACCAGTACCCCTGTATATAGCCTCCACATTGACTCGGTACGTAACCCCTGTATATAGCCTCCACATTGACTCAGTGCCGTAACACCCTGTATATAGCCTCCACATTGACTCGGAATGCCGTAAACACCCTGTATATAGCCTCCACATTGACTCGGTACCGTAACACCCTGTATATAGCCTCCACATTGACTCTGACAGTAACACCCTGTATATAGCCTCCACATTGACTCGGTAGCGTAACACCCTGTATATAGCCTCCACTTTGACTCGGTTACCGTAACACCCTATTATATAGCCTCCACATTGACTAGGTACCGTAACACCCTGTATATAGCCTCCCATTACTCTGTACCTTAACACCCTGTATATAGCCTCCACATTGACTCGGTACCGTACCCCTGTATATAGCCTCCACATTGACTCTGTATCAGTACCCCTGTATATAGCCTCCACATTGACTAGGTACCGTAACACCCTGTATATAGCCTCCACATTGCGTAACACCCTCCACATTGACTCGGTACCGTAACACCCTGTATATAGCCTCCACATTGACTCTGTACCAGTAACCCCTGTATATAGCCTCCACATTGACTCGGTACCGTAACACCCTGTATATAGCCTCCACATTGATGCCTGTAACCCCCTGTATATAGCCTCCACATTGACTAGTGTACCGTAACACCCTGTATATAGCCTCCATTGACTTGGTACCGTAACACCCTGTATATAGCCTCCACATTGACTCGGTACCGTAACACCCTGTATATAGCCTCCACATTGACTTGGTACCGTAACACCCTGTATATAGCCTCCACATTGACTCGGTACCGTAACACCCTGTATATTTACATTGACTCTGTACCGTAACACCCTGTATATAGCCTCCACATTGGTACCGTAACACCCTGTATATAGCCTCCTACATTGACTCGGTACCGTAACACCCTGTATATAGCCTCCACATTGACTCGGTGCCGTAACACCCTGTATATAGCCTCCACATTGACTCGGTACCTTAACACCCTGTATATAGCCTCCACATTGACTCTGTACCGTAACACCCTGTATATAGCCTCCACATTGACTCTGTACCAGTAACCCTGTATATAGCCTCCACATTGACTCGGTACCGTAACACCCTGTATATAGCCTCCACATTGACTCGGTACGTAACATATAGCCTCCACATTGACTCGGTACCGTAACACCCTGTATATAGCCTCCACATTGACTCGGTACCGTAACACCCTGTATATAGCCTCCACATTGACTCTGTAGGTAACACCCTGTATATAGCCTCCACATTGACTCTGTACCGTAATATAGCCTCCACATTGACTCGGTACCGTAACACCCTGTATATAGCCTCCACATTGACTAGGTACCGTAAAACCCTGTATATAGCCTCCACTCGGCCTAACACCCTGTATATAGCCTCCACATTGACTCTGTGTAACACCCAGCCTCCACATTGACTCGGTACCGTACCCCTGTATATAGCCTCCACATTGACTCTGTATCAGTAAAACCCTGTATATAGCCTCCACATTGACTCTGTACCGTAACACCCTGCATATAGCCTCCACTTTACTGTACCTGTACCCCTGTATATAGCCTCCACATTGACTAGGTACCGTAACACCCCTGTATATAGCCTCCACATTGACTCGGTACCGTAAACACCCTGTATATAGCCTCCACATTGACTAGTACCGTAACACCCTGTATATAGCCTCCACAACTCGGTACCTGCAACACCCTGTATATAGCCTCCACATTGACTTGTACCGTAACACCCTGCTATATAGCCTCCACATTGACTCGGTACCGTAACACCCTGTATATAGCCTCCACATTGACTAGGTACCGTAACACCCTGTATATAGCCTCCACATTGACTCCGTAACACCCTGTATATAGCCTCCACATTGACTCGGTACCGTAACACCCTGTATATAGCCTCCACATTGACCGGCACCGTAACACCCTGTATATAGCCTCCACATTGACTTGTACCAACACCCTGTATATAGCCTCTACATTGACTCGGTAGCAGTAACACCCTGTATATAGCCTCCACATTGACTCGGTACCGTAACACCCTGTATATAGCCTCCACATTGACTCGGTACCGTAACACCCTGTATATAGCCTCCACTTTGACTCTGTATCATACCCCTGTATATAGCCTCCACATTGGTACCGTAACACCCTGTATATAGCCTCCACTTTGACTCGGTACCTGTACCCCTGTATATAGCCTCCACATTGACTAGGTACCGTAACACCCTGTATATAGCCTCCACATTGACTCGGTACCGTAACACCCTGTATATAGCCTCCACATTGACTCGGTACCGTAACGCCCTGTATATAGCCTCCACATTGACTCGGTACCGGTACCCCCTGTATATAGCCTCCACATTGACTCGGTACCGTAACACCCTGTATATAGCCTCCACATTGACTCGGTACCGTAACACCCTGTATATAGCTTCACATTGACTCGGTACCGTAACACCCTGTATATAGCCTCCACATTGACTCGGTACCGTAACACCCTGTATATAGCCTCCACATTGACTCGGTACCGTAACACCCTGTATATAGCCTCCACATTGACTCGGTACCGTAACACCCTGTATATAGCCTCCACATTGACCCGGTACCGTAACACCCTGTATATAGCCTCCACATTGACTCTCGTAACACCCTGTATATAGCCTCCACATTGACTCGGTACCGTAACACCCTGTATATAGCCTCCACATTGACTCGGTATCCGTAACACCCTGTATATAGCCTCCACATTGACTCTGTACCGTAACACCCTGTATATAGCCTCCACATTGACTAGGTACCTGTAACCCCTGTATATAGCCTCCACATTGACTCTGTGCCAGTAACACCCTGTATATAGCCTCCACATTGACTCGGTACCGTAACACCCTGTATATAGCCTCCACATTGACTCGGTACCGTACCACCCTGTATATAGCCTCCACATTGACTCGGTACCGTAACACCCTGTATATAGCCTCCACATTGACTCGGTACCGTAACACCCTGTATATAGCCTCCACATTGACTCTGTACCAGTAACCCTGTATATAGCCTCCACATTGACTCGGTAGCGTAACACCCTGTATATAGCCTCCACATTGACTCGGTACCGTAACACCCTGTATATAGCCTCCACATTGACTAGGTACTGTAACACCCTGTATATAGCCTCCACATTTACTCTGTACCGTAACACCTGTATATAGCCTCCACATTGACTTGGTACCAGTAACACCCTGTATATAGCCTCCACATTGACTCTGTACCGTAACACCCTGTATATAGCCTCCACATTGACTTGTACCGTAACACCCTGTATATAGCCTCCACATTGACTCGGTAGCGTAACACCCTGTATATAGCCTCCACATTGACTAGTACCGTAACACCCCTGTATATAGCCTCCACATTGACTCGGTACCTGTAACCCCCTGTATATAGCCTCCACATTGACTCTGTACCGTAACCCCTGTATATAGCCTCCACATTGACTTGTACCGTAACACCCTGTATATAGCCTCCACATTGACTCGGTATCCTGTACCCCCTGTATATAGCCTCCACATTGACTCTGTACCGTAACACCCTGCATATAGCCTCCACATTGACTCGGTACCGTAACACCCTGTATATAGCCTCCACATTGACTCGGCACCGTAACACCCTGTATATAGCCTCCACATTGACTCGGTACCGTAACACCCTGTATATAGCCTCCACATTGACCCGGTACCGTAACACCCTGTATATAGCCTCCACTTGACTCTGTACCAGTAACCCCTGTATATAGCCTCCACATTGACTCGGTAGCGTAACACCCTGTATATAGCCTCCACATTGACCCGGTACCGTAACACCCTGTATATAGCCTCCACATTGACTCGTACACCCCACATTATTTCCTGTATATAGCCTCCACATTGACTCTGTATCCGTAACACCCTGTATATAGCCTCCACATTGACTCTGTACCGTAACACCCTGTATATAGCCTCCACCTCGGTGTACCCCTGTATATAGCCTCCACATTGACCCGGTACCGTAACACCCTGTATATAGCCTCCACTTTGACTCTGTACAGTACCCCCTGTATATAGCCTCCACATTGACTAGGTACGTAACACCCTGTGTATATAGCCTCCACATTGCCTCGGTACCGTAACACCCTGTATATAGCCTCCACATTGACTCGGTACCGTAACACCCTGTATATAGCCTCCACATTGACTCGGTGCCGTAACACCCTGTATATAGCCTCCACATTGACTCGGTACCGTAACACCCTGTATATAGCCTCCACATTGACTCTGTACCGTAACACCCTGTATATAGCCTCCACATTGACTCTGTACCGTAACACCCTGTATATAGCCTCCACATTGACTCGGTACCTGACACCCTGTATATAGCCTCCACATTGACCGGTACCGTAACCCCTGTATATAGCCTCCACATTGACTCGGTACTGTAACACCCTGTATATAGCCTCCACATTTACTCTGTACCGTAACACCCTGTATATAGCCTCCACATTGACTCTGCCGTAACACCCTGTATATAGCCTCCACATTGACTCCAGTACCCCTGTATATAGCCTCCACATTGACTCGGTCCGTAACACCCTGTATATAGCCTCCACATTGACTCGGTTACCGTAACACCCTGTATATAGCCTCCACATTGACTCGGTACTGTAACACCCTGTATATAGCCTCCACATTGACTCTGTACCAGTAACACCCTGTATATAGCCTCCACATTGACTCGGTACCGTAACACCCTGTATATAGCCTCACATTGACTCGGTACCGTAACACCCTGTATATAGCCTCCACATTGACTCTGTACCGTAACACCCTGTATAGCCTCCACTTTGACTCGGTACCGCCCCTGTATATAGCCTCCCACATTGACTCGCATACCCGTAACACCCTGTATATAGCCTCCACATTGACTCGGTGCCGTAACACCCTGTATATAGCCTCCACATTGACTCGGTACCGTAACACCCTGTATATAGCCTCCACATGACTGTACCAGTAACACCCTGTATATAGCCTCCACATTGACTCGGTACCGTAACACCCTGTATATAGCCTCCACATTGACTCGGTACCGTAACACCCTGTATATAGCCTCCACATTGACTCGGTACCGTAACACCCTGTATATAGCCTCCACATTGACTCGGTACCGTAACACCCTGTATATAGCCTCCACATTGACTCGGTACCGTAACACCCTGTATATAGCCTCCACATTGACTCGGTACCGTAACACCTGTATATAGCCTCCACATTGACTCTGTGCCGTAACACCCTGTATATAGCCTCCACTGACCCCCTGCATATAGCCTCCACCGTAACACCCTGTATATAGCCTCCACATTGACCGGTACCGTAACACCCTGTATATAGCCTCCACATTGACTCGGTGCCGTAACACCCTGTATATAGCCTCCACATTGACTCGGTACCGTAACACCCTGTATATAGCCTCCACATTGATGCAGTAACACCCTGTATATAGCCTCATTGACTCGGTACCGTAACACCCTGTATATAGCCTCCACATTGACTCGGTACCAGTAACACCCTGTATATAGCCTCCACATTGACTAGGTACCGTAACACCCTGTATATAGCCTCCACATTGACTCACCGTAACACCCTGTATATAGCCTCCACATTGACTCGGTACCGTAACACCCTGTATATAGCCTCCACATTGACTCGGTACCGTAACACCCTGTATATAGCCTCCACATTGACTCGGTACCGTAACACCCTGTATATAGCCTCCACATTGACTCGGTAGCGTAACACCCTGTATATAGCCTCCACATTGACTAGGTTCGTAACACCCTGTATATAGCCTCCACATTGACTCGGTACCGTAACACCCTGTATATAGCCTCCACATTGACTCTGTACCGTAACACCCTGTATATAGCCTCCACATTGACTCGGTACCGTAACACCCTGTATATAGCCTCCACATTGACTCGGTACCGTAACACCCTGTATATAGCCTCCACATTGACTCGGTACCTTAACACCCTGTATATAGCCTCCACATTGACTCGGTACCGTAACACCCTGTATATAGCCTCCACATTGACTCTGTACCAGTACACCTATATAGCCTCCACATTGACTCGGTACCGTAACCCCCTGTATAGCCTCCACATTGACTCTGTACCAGTACCCCTGTATATAGCCTCCACATTGACCGTAACACCCTGTATATAGCCTCCACATTGACTCGGTACCGTAACACCCTGTATATAGCCTCCACATTGACTCGGTACCTGTAACACCCTGTATATAGCCTCCACATTGACCAGTATCAGTAACACCCTGTATATAGCCTCCACTTTGACTCGGTACCGTAACACCCTGTATATAGCCTCCACATTGACTCGGGTACCGTAACACCCTGTATATAGCCTCCACATTGACTCGGTACCGTAACACCCTGTATATAGCCTCCACATTGACTCTGTACCAGTAACACCCTGTATATACTCCACATTGACTCGGTACCGTAACACCCTGTATATAGCCTCCACATTGACTCGGTGCCTGTGCCCCTGTATATAGCCTCCACATTGACTCTGTATCAGTACCCCTGTATATAGCCTCCACATTGACTCGGTACCGTAACACCCTGTATATAGCCTCCACATTGACTCGGTACCGTAACACCCTGTATATAGCCTCCACATTGACTCGGTACCGTAACACCCTGTATATAGCCTCCACATTGACTCGGTACCGTAACACCCTGTATATAGCCTCCACATTGACTCTGTACCGTAACACCCTGTATATAGCTTCACATTGACTCGGTACCGTAACACCCTGTATATAGCCTCCACATTGACTCGGTACCGTAACACCCTGTATATAGCCTCCACATTGACTCGGTACCGTAACACCCTGTATATAGCCTCCACATTGACTCGGTACCGTAACACCCTGTATATAGCCTCCACATTGACTCGGTACCGTAACACCCTGTATATAGCCTCCACATTGACTCGGTACCGTAACACCCTGTATATAGCCTCCACATTGACTCGGTACCGTAACACCCTGTATATAGCCTCCACATTGACTCGGTACCGTAACACCCTGTATATAGCCTCCACATTGACTCGGTACCGTAACACCCTGTATATAGACTCCACATTGACTCGGTACCGTAACACCCTGTATATAGCCTCCACATTGACTCTGTACCGTAACCCCCTGTATATAGCCTCCACATTGACTCGGTACCGTAACACCCTGTATATAGCCTCCACATTGACTCGGTACCGTAACACCCTGTATATAGCCTCCACATTGACTCGGTACCGTAACACCCTGTATATAGCCTCCACATTGACTCGGTACCGTAACACCCTGTATATAGCCTCCACATTGACTCGGTACCGTAACACCCTGTATATAGCCTCCACATTGACTCGGTACTGTAACACCCTGTATATAGCCTCCACATTGACTCGGTACCGTAACACCCTGTATATAGCCTCCACATTGACTCGGTACCGTAACACCCTGTATATAGCCTCCACATTGACTCGGTACCAGTACCCCCTGTATATAGCCTCCACATTGACTTGTACCGTAACACCCTGTATATAGCCTCCACTTTGACTCGGTACCTGTACCCCTGTATATAGCCTCCACATTGACTCTGTACCGTAACACCCTGTATATAGCCTCCACATTGACTCGGTACCGTAACACCCTGTATATAGCCTCCACATTGACTAGGTACCGTAACACCCTGTATATAGCCTCCACATTGACTCGGTACCGTAACACCCTGTATATAGCCTCCACATTGACTCGGTACCGTAACACCCTGTATATAGCCTCCACATTGACTCGGTACCGTAACACCCTGTATATAGCCTCCACATTGACTCTGTATCCGTAACACCCTGTATATAGCCTCCACATTGACTCGGTACCGTAACACCCTGTATATAGCCTCCACATTGACTCGGTACCGTAACACCCTGTATATAGCCTCCACATTGACCGGTACCGTAACACCCTGTATATAGCCTCCACTTTGACTCTGTACCAGTAACACCCTGTATATAGCCTCCACATTGACTAGGTACCGTAACACCCTGTATATAGCCTCCACATTGACTCGGTACCGTAACACCCTGTATATAGCCTCCACATTGACTCGGTACCGTAACGCCCTGTATATAGCCTCCACATTGACTCTGTACCAGTACCCCCTGTATATAGCCTCCACATTGACTCTGTACCGTAACACCCTGTATATAGCCTCCACATTGACTCGGTACCGTACACCCTGTATATAGCCTCCACATTGACTCGGTACCGTAACACCCTGTATATAGCCTCCACATTGACTCGGTACCGTAACACCCTGTATATAGCCTCCACATTGACTCGGTACCGTAACACCCTGTATATAGCCTCCACATTGACTCGGTACCGTAACACCCTGTATATAGCCTCCACATTGACCGGTACCGTAACACCCTGTATATAGCCTCCACATTGACTCGGTACCGTAACACCCTGTATATAGCCTCCACATTGACTCGGTACCGTAACACCCTGTATATAGCCTCCACATTGACTCGGTACCGTAACACCCTGTATATAGCCTCCACATTGACTCGGTACCGTAACACCCTGTATATAGCCTCCACATTGACTCGGTACCGTAACACCCTGTATATAGCCTCCACATTGACTCGGTACCGTAACACCCTGTATATAGCCTCCACATTGACTCGGTACCGTAACACCCTGTATATAGCCTCCACATTGACTCGGTACCGTAACACCCTGTATATAGCCTCCACATTGACTCGGTACCGTAACACCCTGTATATAGCCTCCACATTGACTAGGTACCGTAACACCCTGTATATAGCCTCCACATTGACTCTGTACCAGTAACACCCTGTATATAGCCTCCACATTGACTCGGTACCGTAACCCCTGTATATAGCCTCCACATTGACTCTGTACCGTAACCCCCTGTATATAGCCTCCACATTGACTAGGTACTGTAACACCCTGTATATAGCCTCCACATTGACTCGGTACCGTAACACCCTGTATATAGCCTCCACATTGACTCTGTACCGTAACACCCTGTATATAGCCTCCACATTGACTCGGTACCGTAACACCCTGTATATAGCCTCCACATTGACTCGGTACCGTAACACCCTGTATATAGCCTCCACATTGACTAGGTACTGTAACACCCTGTATATAGCCTCCACATTTACTCTGTACCGTAACACCCTGTATATAGCCTCCACATTGACTCGGTACCTGTAACACCCTGTATATAGCCTCCACATTGACTCTGTATCAGTAACACCCTGTATATAGCCTCCACATTGACTCTGTACCGTAACACCCTGTGTATAGCCTCCACTTTGACTCGGTACCTGTACCCCCTGTATATAGCCTCCACATTGACTAGGTACCGTAACACCCTGTATATAGCCTCCACATTGACTCGGTTACCGTAACACCCTGTATATAGCCTCCACATTGACTAGGTACCGTAACACCCTGTATATAGCCTCCACATTGACTCGGTACCGTAACACCCTGTATATAGCCTCCACATTGACTCGGTACCGTACACCCTGTATATAGCCTCCACATTGACTCTGTACCGTAACACCCTGTATATAGCCTCCACATTGACTCGGTACCGTAACACCCTGTATATAGCCTCCACATTGACTCGGTACCGTAACACCCTGTATATAGCCTCCACATTGACTCTGTACCGTAACACCCTGTATATAGCCTCCACATTGACTCGGTACCGTAACACCCTGTATATAGCCTCCACATTGACTCGGTACCGTAACACCCTGTATATAGCCTCCACATTGACTCGGTAGCGTAACACCCTGTATATAGCCTCCACATTGACTCGGTACCGTAACACCCTGTATATAGCCTCCACATTGACTCGGTACCGTAACACCCTGTATATAGCCTCCACATTGACTCTGTATCAGTAACACCCTGTATATAGCCTCCACATTGACTCTGTACCGTAACACCCTGTATATAGCCTCCACATTGACTCGGTACCTAACACCCTGTATATAGCCTCCACATTGACTCGGTACCGTAACACCCTGTATATAGCCTCCACATTGACTCGGTGCCGTAACACCCTGTATATAGCCTCCACATTGACTCGGTACCGTAACACCCTGTATATAGCCTCCACATTGACTCGGTACCGTAACACCCTGTATATAGCCTCCACATTGACTCGGTACCGTAACACCCTGTATATAGCCTCCACATTGACTCGGTACCGTAACACCCTGTATATAGCCTCCACATTGACTCTGTACTGTATATAGTAACACCCTGTATATAGCCTCCACATTGACTCGGTACCGTAACACCCTGTATATAGCCTCCACATTGACTCTGTACCGTAACACCCTGTATATAGCCTCCACATTGACCGGTACCGTAACACCCTGTATATAGCCTCCACATTGACTCTGTACCAGTACCCCCTGTATATAGCCTCCACATTGACTCGGTACCGTAACACCCTGTATATAGCCTCCACATTGACTCGGTACCGTAACACCCTGTATATAGCCTCCACATTGACTCGGTACCGTAACACCCTGTATATAGCCTCCACATTGACTCGGTACCGTAACACCCTGTATATAGCCTCCACATTGACTCTGTACCGTAACACCCTGTATATAGCCTCCACATTGACTCGGTACCGTAACACCCTGTATATAGCCTCCACATTGACTCGGTACCGTAACACCCTGTATATAGCCTCCACATTGACTAGGTACCGTAACACCCTGTATATAGCCTCCACATTGACTCTGTACCGTAACACCCTGTATATAGCCTCCACATTGACTCGGTACCTGTAACACCCTGTATATAGCCTCCACATTGACTCGGTACCGTAACACCCTGTATATAGCCTCCACATTGACTAGGTACCTGTAACACCCTGTATATAGCCTCCACATTGACTCTGTACCAGTACCCCCTGTATATAGCCTCCACATTGACTCGGTACCGTAACCCCCTGTATATAGCCTCCACATTGACTCTGTACCAGTACCCCTGTATATAGCCTCCACATTGACTCGGTACCGTAACACCCTGTATATAGCCTCCACATTGACTCGGTACCGTAACACCCTGTATATAGCCTCCACATTGACTAGGTACCGTAACACCCTGTATATAGCCTCCACATTGACTCTGGTACCGTAACACCCTGTATATAGCCTCCACATTGACTCGGTACCGTAACACCCTGTATATAGCCTCCACATTGACTCGGTACCGTAACACCCTGTATATAGCCTCCACATTGACTCGGTACCGTAACGCCCTGTATATAGCCTCCACATTGACTCTGTACCAGTACCCCCTGTATATAGCCTCCACATTGACTCGGTACCGTAACACCCTGTATATAGCCTCCACATTGACTCGGTACCGTAACACCCTGTATATAGCCTCCACATTGACTCGGTACCGTAACACCCTGTATATAGCCTCCACATTGACTCGGTACCGTAACACCCTGTATATAGCCTCCACATTGACTCGGTACCGTAACACCCTGTATATAGCCTCCACATTGACTCTGTACCGTAACACCCTGTATATAGCCTCCACATTGACTCGGTACCGTAACACCCTGTATATAGCCTCCACATTGACTCGGTACCGTAACACCCTGTATATAGCCTCCACATTGACTCGGTTACCGTAACACCCTGTATATAGCCTCCACATTGACTCGGTACCGTAACACCCTGTATATAGCCTCCACATTGACTCGGTACCGTAACACCCTGTATATAGCCTCCACATTGACTCGGTACCGTAACACCCTGTATATAGCCTCCACATTGACCCGGTACCGTAACACCCTGTATATAGCCTCCACTTTGACTCTGTACCAGTACCCCCTGTATATAGCCTCCACATTGACTCGGTACCGTAACACCCTGTATATAGCCTCCACATTGACTCGGTACCGTAACACCCTGTATATAGCCTCCACATTGACTAGGTACCGTAACACCCTGTATATAGCCTCCACATTGACTCGGTACCGTAACACCCTGTATATAGCCTCCACATTGACTCGGTACCGTAACACCCTGTATATAGCCTCCACATTGACTCTGTACCAGTAACACCCTGTATATAGCCTCCACATTGACTCGGTACCGTAACACCCTGTATATAGCCTCCACATTGACTCGGTACCTGTAACACCCTGTATATAGCCTCCACATTGACTAGGTACCGTAACACCCTGTATATAGCCTCCACATTGACTCGGTACCGTAACACCCTGTATATAGCCTCCACATTGACTCGGTACCGTAACACCCTGTATATAGCCTCCACATTGACTCGGTACCGTAACACCCTGTATATAGCCTCCACATTGACTCGGTACCGTAACACCCTGTATATAGCCTCCACATTGACTCGGTACCGTAACACCCTGTATATAGCCTCCACATTGACTCGGTACCGTAACACCCTGTATATAGCCTCCACATTGACTCGGTACCGTAACACCCTGTATATAGCCTCCACATTGACTCGGTACCTGTAACACCCTGTATATAGCCTCCACATTGACCCGGTACCGTAACACCCTGTATATAGCCTCCACTTTGACTCTGTACCAGTAACACCCTGTATATAGCCTCCACATTGACTCGGTAGCGTAACACCCTGTATATAGCCTCCACATTGACTCGGTACCGTAACACCCTGTATATAGCCTCCACATTGACTAGGTACCGTAACACCCTGTATATAGCCTCCACATTGACTCTGTACCGTAACACCCTGTATATAGCCTCCACATTGACTCGGTACCGTAACACCCTGTATATAGCCTCCACATTGACTCTGTACCGTAACACCCTGTATATAG
Source organism: Oncorhynchus nerka (assembly GCF_034236695.1). NCBI lineage: Eukaryota > Metazoa > Chordata > Actinopteri > Salmoniformes > Salmonidae > Oncorhynchus > Oncorhynchus nerka. Next base: position 92,307,646 of record NC_088410.1, read on the forward strand.
CCTCCACATTGACTAGGTACCGTAACACCCTGTATATAGCCTCCACATTGACTCGGTACCGTAACACCCTGTATATAGCCTCCACATTGACTCGGTACCGTAACACCCTGTATATAGCCTCCACATTGACTCGGTACCGTAACACCCTGTATATAGCCTCCACATTGACTCGGTACCGTAACACCCTGTATATAGCCTCCACATTGACTCGGTACCGTAACACCCTGTATATAGCCTCCACATTGACTCTCGGTACCGTAACACCCTGTATATAGCCTCCACATTGACTCGGTACCGTAACACCCTGTATATAGCCTCCACATTGACTCGGTACCGTAACACCCTGTATATAGCCTCCACATTGACTCGGTACCGTAACACCCTGTATATAGCCTCCACATTGACTCGGTACCGTAACACCCTGTATATAGCCTCCACATTGACTCGGTACCGTAACACCCGTACCGTAACACCCTGTATATAGCCTCCACATTGACTTGGTACCGTAACACCCTGTATATAGCCTCCACATTGACTCGGTACCGTAACACCCTGTATATAGCCTCCACATTGACTTGGTACCGTAACACCCTGTATATAGCCTCCACATTGACTCGGTACCGTAACACCCTGTATATAGCCTCCACATTGACTCGGTACCGTAACACCCTGTATATAGCCTCCACATTGACTCGGTACCGTAACACCCTGTATATAGCCTCCACATTGACTCGGTACCGTAACACCCTGTATATAGCCTCCACATTGACTCGGTACCGTAACACCCTGTATATAGCCTCCACATTGACTCGGTACCGTAACACCCTGTATATAGCCTCCACATTGACTCGGTACCGTAACACCCTGTATATAGCCTCCACATTGACTCGGTACCGTAACACCCTGTATATAGCCTCCACATTGACTCGGTACCGTAACACCCTGTATATAGCCTCCACATTGACTCGGTACCGTAACACCCTGTATATAGCCTCCACATTGACTCGGTACCGTAACACCCTGTATATAGCCTCCACATTGACTCGGTACCGTAACACCCTGTATATAGCCTCCACTTTGACTCTGTACCAGTACCCCCTGTATATAGCCTCCACATTGACTCGGTACCGTAACACCCTGTATATAGCCTCCACATTGACTCGGTTACCGTAACACCCTGTATATAGCCTCCACATTGACTAGGTACTGTAACACCCTGTATATAGCCTCCACATTTACTCTGTACCGTAACACCCTGTATATAGACTCCACATTGACTCGGTACCTGTACCCCCTGTATATAGCCTCCACATTGACTCTGTATCAGTACCCCCTGTATATAGCCTCCACATTGACTCTGTACCGTAACACCCTGTGTATAGCCTCCACTTTGACTCGGTACCTGTACCCCCTGTATATAGCCTCCACATTGACTAGGTACCGTAACACCCTGTATATAGCCTCCACATTGACTCGGTACCGTAACACCCTGTATATAGCCTCCACATTGACTAGGTACCGTAACACCCTGTATATAGCCTCCACATTGACTCGGTACCGTAACACCCTGTATATAGCCTCCACATTGACTCGGTACCGTAACACCCTGTATATAGCCTCCACATTGACTCGGTACCGTAACACCCTGTATATAGCCTCCACATTGACTCTGTACCGTAACACCCTGTATATAGCCTCCACATTGACTCGGTACCGTAACACCCTGTATATAGCCTCCACATTGACTCGGTACCGTAACACCCTGTATATAGCCTCCACATTGACTCGGTACCGTAACACCCTGTATATAGCCTCCACATTGACTCGGTACCGTAACACCCTGTATATAGCCTCCACATTGACTCGGTACCGTAACACCCTGTATATAGCCTCCACATTGACTCGGTTACCGTAACACCCTGTATATAGCCTCCACATTGACTAGGTACTGTAACACCCTGTATATAGCCTCCACATTTACTCTGTACCGTAACACCCTGTATATAGCCTCCACATTGACTCGGTACCGTAACACCCTGTATATAGCCTCCACATTGACTCGGTACCGTAACACCCTGTATATAGCCTCCACATTGACTAGGTACCGTAACACCCTGTATATAGCCTCCACATTGACTCGGTACCGTAACACCCTGTATATAGCCTCCACATTGACTCGGTACCGTAACACCCTGTATATAGCCTCCACATTGACTCGGTACCGTAACACCCTGTATATAGCCTCCACATTGACTCGGTACCGTAACACCCTGTATATAGCCTCCACATTGACTCGGTACCGTAACACCCTGTATATAGCCTCCACATTGACTCGGTACCGTAACACACCCTGTATATAGCCTCCACATTGACTCGGTACCGTAACACCCTGTATATAGCCTCCACATTGACTCTGTACCAGTAACACCCTGTATATAGCCTCCACATTGACTCGGTACCGTAACACCCTGTATATAGCCTCCACATTGACTCGGTACCGTAACACCCTGTATATAGCCTCCACATTGACTCGGTACCGTAACACCCTGTATATAGCCTCCACATTGACTCGGTACCGTAACACCCTGTATATAGCCTCCACATTGACTCGGTACCGTAACACCCTGTATATAGCCTCCACATTGACTCGGTACCGTAACACCCTGTATATAGCCTCCACATTGACTCGGTACCGTAACACCCTGTATATAGCCTCCACATTGACTCGGTACCGTAACACCCTGTATATAGCCTCCACATTGACTCGGTACCGTAACACCCTGTATATAGCCTCCACATTGACTCGGTACCGTAACACCCTGTATATAGCCTCCACATTGACTCTGTACCGTAACACCCTGTATATAGCCTCCACATTGACTCGGTAGCGTAACACCCTGTATATAGCCTCCACATTGACTCGGTACCGTAACACCCTGTATATAGCCTCCACATTGACTCGGTACTGTAACACCTGTATATAGCCTCCACATTGACTCTGTACCGTAACACCCTGTATATAGCCTCCACATTGACTCGGTACCTGTAACCCCCTGTATATAGCCTCCACATTGACTCTGTACCAGTAACACCCTGTATATAGCCTCCACATTGACTCTGTACCGTAACACCCTGTATATAGCCTCCACATTGACTCGGTACCGTAACACCCTGTATATAGCCTCCACATTGACTAGGTACCGTAACACCCTGTATATAGCCTCCACATTGACTCGGTACCGTAACACCCTGTATATAGCCTCCACATTGACTCGGTACCGTAACACCCTGTATATAGCCTCCACATTGACTCGGTACCGTAACACCCTGTATATAGCCTCCACATTGACTCGGTACCGTAACACCCTGTATATAGCCTCCACATTGACTCGGTACCGTAACACCCTGTATATAGCCTCCACATTGACTCGGTACCGTAACACCCTGTATATAGCCTCCACATTGACTCGGTACCGTAACACCCTGTATATAGCCTCCACATTGACTCGGTACCGTAACACCCTGTATATAGCCTCCACATTGACCCGGTACCGTAACACCCTGTATATAGCCTCCACTTTGACTCTGTACCAGTACCCCTGTATATAGCCTCCACATTGACTCGGTAGTACCGTAACACCCTGTATATAGCCTCCACATTGACTCGGTACCGTAACACCCTGTATATAGCCTCCACATTGACTCGGTACCGTAACACCCTGTATATAGCCTCCACATTGACTCGGTACCGTAACACCCTGTATATAGCCTCCACATTGACTTGGTACCGTAACACCCTGTATATAGCCTCCACATTGACTTGTACCGTAACACCCTGTATATAGCCTCCACATTGACTCGGTACCGTAACACCCTGTATATAGCCTCCACATTGACTCGGTGCCGTAACACCCTGGTACCGTAACACCCTGTATATAGCCTCCACACCCTGACTCATTGACTCGGTACCGTAACACCCTGTATATAGCCTCCACATTGACTCGGTACCGGTACCCCCTGTATATAGCCTCCACATTTACTCTGTACCGTAACACCCTGTATATAGCCTCCACATTGACTCTGTACCGTAACACCCTGTGTATAGCCTCCACTTTGACTTGGTACCTGTACCCCCTGTATATAGCCTCCACTTTGACTCGGTACCTGTACCCCCTGTATATAGCCTCCACATTGACTAGGTACTGTAACACCCTGCATATAGCCTCCACATTGACTCGGTACCGTAACGCCCTGTATATAGCCTCCACATTGACTCGGTACCGTAACACCCTGTATATAGCCTCCACATTGACTCGGTACCGGTACCCCCTGTATATAGCCTCCACATTGACTCGGTACCGTAACACCCTGTATATAGCCTCCACATTGACTCGGTACCGTAACACCCTGTATATAGCCTCCACATTGACTCTGTACCAGTACCCCCTGTATATAGCCTCCACATTGACTCGGTACCGTAACACCCTGTATATAGCCTCCACATTGACTCGGTACCGTAACACCCTGTATATAGCTTCACATTGACTCGGTATCGTAACACCCTGTATATAGCCTCCACATTGACTCGGTACCGTAACACCCTGTATATAGCCTCCACATTGACTTGGTACCGTAACACCCTGTATATAGCCTCCACATTGACTTGGTACCGTAACACCCTGTATTTAGCCTCCACATTGACTCGGTACCGTAACACCCTGTATATAGCCTCCACATTGACTCTGTACCAGTACCCCCTGTATATAGCCTCCACATTGACTCGGTACCGTAACACCCTGTATATAGCCTCCACATTGACTCGGTACCGTAACACCCTGTATATAGCTTCACATTGACTCGGTACCGTAACACCCTGTATATAGCCTCCACATTGACTCGGTACCGTAACACCCTGTATATAGCCTCCACATTGACTCGGTACCGTAACACCCTGTATATAGCCTCCACATTGACTCGGTACCGTAACACCCTGTATTGAGAATCTTTATTGTTATGTACGTTTCTTGTGTTACATTTTGTTTAATGATATTTTTATTTTTTACTTTAGTTTATTTAGTAAATCATTTATGAACTCTTTCTTGAACTGCATTGTTGTTTCAGGGCTTGTAAGTAAGCATTTCACCTGTTGTATTTGGCGCATGTGACAAATACAATTTTATTGTATTTATTTTATGTCTTGTAAACAAAGAACCAAATAGCGGAGATGGTCAATTCAGCACCACGGACAGCAGATATTTATCGCAGTTCTGGGGCACGTTCAGAAGGACACTCCGTTTTGAAATCGTTCAGATATAAATACGTAATGTAGAACAAACACGCCTCTCCGACATGTAGACCAATGAATGATGTCGGCTCTATTTGTGGCGTTTCTATCTGCAACGTTTGACAACGGCAGGTTAGGGTAGTGGTTAGAGCGTTGGACTAGTAAAGGTTGCAAGTTCAAATCCCCGAGCTGACAAGGTACAAATCTGTCGTTCTGCCCCTGAACAGGCAGTTAACCCACTGTTCCTAGGCCGTATTTGAAAATAAGAATTTGAAACTGACTTGCCTAGTAAAATAAAGGAAAAAAAAAAAGAAGCAATGTTTGGCAACTGAACGTCAGCACCACAGTGACCGTTACTGAGGCGCTACTGAAAACACTGAGGGTAAACTGGGAAGGCCTACTAGACTGACTCCAACACAAACTGTTTCATAGACTGTTCAGACATATTCTGAATTGAAACGTTTGCATTTAGAATTGTAAATAATAGGAATTAACCTGCAAATGATTGAAATACACAACATAGTTATATATGTATGGAAGTATGGACTTCTCCAATGATTACTTGAACTAAAAGTCAGTCTGTGAACTGTTCATGAAACAATTGATTGTCATGCTAGTGGCAATGGGAAATAATCAATGGATATCACTCATCACTTCATCCAGCAGTGGAGCTCTAGAGTCTGGTGTGTGTGTGTGTGACTGGTGTGTGTGTGTGACTCATGGCTAATGTCTCCTTGTAGTGAGTACAGCAGCGAGTCACAGACACAGTAGATCATGTACAACCGTTTTGTTCTCATTAAACTTGAATGTGTGTGTGAGAAGCGCCACCATATCAGCTCTCCCCGGGCCCCAAGCACTTCTGCCTTGGGTCATATTCAGTAGACTTTGTTGTTTTCTTTTTTTCTACTGTATTATTGACTGTATGTTTTGTTTATTCCATGTGTAACTCTGTGTTGTTGTATGTGTCGAATTGCTTTGCTTTATCTTGGCCAGGTCTCAGTTGTGAATGAGAACTTGTTCTCAACTAGCCTACCTGGTTAAATAAAGGTGTTCTCAACTAGCCTACCTGGTTAAATAAAGGTGGAATAAAAACATTAAAAAAAATAGAAAAATGACTGTAATCATTCTGAAGAGGCAAGTCGCTCCAAGTCGTGATTCAACGTTTCTGTCAACGTCCAAATCTGACATAGGACAGACGTGAAATAATGCAGTAAGTTGATGAGGACATGTTACATGTATGGTTTCCCATCGCAGGTTATTGCTGTCTGTAACCACTTAGCAATTATTTCACTCAAACCTTTTAGCCTAACAGTGGTCCCCCATTAAATACCTTATTTTAGTGCCTAATATTAGCCGCTACATCAGCATTACATCTACCTAGCATGAGTTCTGTTTTTATTAGCATAACACTCACCTTCCTCTCATCACTGGCTGCAATTCCAAATAGCACCCTATTCCCTATATAGTGCACTACATTAGACCAGGGCCCATAGGGCTCTGGTCATATGTAGTGCTGCATTATATTGGGTATAGATACCATTTAGGACACCCTCACTATGAATGATTCATTGAAATGCACCATCTTGTCTCCAAATTGACTACATTCAGAAACTCTGAAAAGGTTTTTGTTCGGTGCTCAGTCTTTGTGATGTTCTCTGGATGGATACAGGCAGGAAACCCTTCGATTTAATTGAAGCTAGCGACGCTCTGGACTGGAGAGTGCTTGTAGCTTACCCTACCTTAGTAAAGAGTCGATCACGTTGAATGAGTAAAAAAACGCTGTTTGACTTTGAAAACGTTTGATTTTGTGTGTGTGTCATGTATGGTGTGTGTGTGTGTGCTGTGTGTATGTGTGTTATGTATGGTGTGTGTGTGTTTGCTGTGTGTGTGTTATGTATGGTGTGTGTGTGTGTCATGTATGGTGTGTGTGTTATGTATGGTGTGTGTGCTATGTATGGTGTGTGTGTGTGTTGTGTGTGTGTTATGTATGGTGTGTGTGTTATGTATGGTGTGTGTGTGTGCTGTATGTGTGTTATGTATGGTGTGTGTGTGTGCTGTGTGTGTGTTATGTATGGTGTGTGTGTGTTTGCTGTGTGTCTGTGTGTCATGTATGGTGTGTGTGTGTTTGCTGTGTGTGTGTGTTATCTATGGTGTGTGTGTGTGCTGTGTGTATGTGTGTTATGTATGGTGTGTGTGTGTGTGCTGTGTGTGTGTTATGTATGGTGTGTGTGTGCTGTGTGTATGTGTGTTATGTATGGTGTGCTGTGTGTGTGTTATGTATGGTGTGTGTCATGTATGGTGTGTGTGTGTGCTGTGTGTATGTGTGTTATGTATGGTGTGTGTGTGCTGTGTGTATATGTGTTATGTATGGTGTGTGTGTGCTGTGTGTATGTGTGTTATGTATGGTGTGTTTGTGCGAGCGAGCATATATGTGTGCGAGTGTGTGTCTCTCTCTCTCTGTCGGTGTGCCAGTGTGTGTCTCTCTCTCTCTCTGTCGGTGTGCGAGTGTGTGTCTCTCTCTCTCTGTCGGTGTGCGAGTGTGTGTCTCTCTCTCTGTCGGTGTGCGAGTGTGTGTCTCTCTCTCTCTCTGTCGGTGTGCGAGTGTGTGTCTCTCTCTCTCTGTCGGTGTGCGAGTGTGTGTCTCTCTCTCTCTCTGTCGCTGTGCGAGTGTGTGTCTCTCTCTCTGTCGGTGTGCGAGTGTGTGTCTCTCTCTCTCTCTCTGTCGGTGTGCGAGTGTGTGTCTCTCTCTCTCTCTGTCGGTGTGCGAGTGTGTGTCTCTCTCTCTCTCTGTCGGTGTGCGAGTGTGTCTCTCTCTCTCTGTCGGTGTGCGAGTGTGTGTCTCTCTCTCTCTCTGTCGGTGTGCGAGTGTGTGTCTCTCTCTCTCTCTGTCGGTGTGCGAGTGTGTGTCTCTCTCTCTCTCTGTCGGTGTGCGAGTGTGTGTCTCTCTCTCTCTCTGTCGGTGTGCGAGTGTGTGTCTCTCTCTCTCTGTCGGTGTGCGAGTGTGTGTCTCTCTCTCTCTGTCGGTGTGCGAGTGTGTGTCTCTCTCTCTCTCTGTCGGTGTGCGAGTGTGTGTCTCTCTCTCTCTGTCGGTGTGCGAGTGTGTGTCTCTCTCTCTCTGTCGGTGTGCGAGTGTGTGTCTCTCTCTCTCTCTGTCGGTGTGCGAGTGTGTCTCTCTCTCTCTCTGTCGGTGTGCGAGTGTGTGTCTCTCTCTCTCTCTGTCGGTGTGCGAGTGTGTGTCTCTCTCTCTCTCTGTCGGTGTGCGAGTGTGTGTCTCTCTCTCTCTCTGTCGGTGTGCGAGTGTGTGTCTCTCTCTCTCTGTCGGTGTGCGAGTGTGTGTCTCTCTCTCTCTGTCGGTGTGCGAGTGTGTGTCTCTCTCTCTCTCTGTCGGTGTGCGAGTGTGTGTCTATCTCTCTCTGTCGGTGTGCGAGTGTGTGTCTCTCTCTCTCTCTGTCGGTGTGCGAGTGTGTGTTTCTCTCTCTCTGTCGGTGTGCGAGTGTGTGTCTCTCTCTCTCTCTGTCGGTGTGCGAGTGTGTGTGTCTCTCTCTCTGTCGGTGCCAGTGTGTGTCTCTCTCTCTCTCTGTCGGTGCCAGTGTGTCATCCCCCATCCCCCAGCCAGCTAGCCACAGCCACTCCTGGATGTCATTAACGTCTATTGTGGGCTTCACAATCACACTCAGTAAAACTCAAGCTCTTATCATCAGACACCAGACACACTGTAATAGCCACAGTCACACATCCCCAGTAGAACAGACACGACTATTGATTCCTGGACTGATGTGTCAGACACACACACACACACACACACTCACTCACATATTCAAGGATTGGTTTGTCTCTCCAGGAACAACATATGATGTCATGTGCCAGTAACAATATCTGCACCTTTCCTGCTTGTCTTTGGACATATCCTACTGTATGAAGCCTATCAATTCTAATGTATGAAGCCTACCAATCCTAATGTATGAAGCCTACCAATCCTACTGTATGAAGCCTACCAATCCTACTGTATGAAGCCTACCGATCCTACTGTATGAAGCCTACCGATCCTACTGTATGAAGCCTACCGATCCTACTGTATGAAGCCTACCGATCCTACTGTATGAAGCCTACCAATCCTACTGTATGAAGCCTACCAATCCTACTGTATGAAGCCTACCAATCCTACTGTATGAAGCCTACCAATCCTACTGTATTAAACCTACCAATCCTACTGTATGAAGCCTACCAATCCTACTGTATGAAGCCTACCAATCCTACTGTATGAAGCCTACCAATCCTACTGTATGAAGCCTAACAATCCTACTGTATGAAGCCTACCGATCCTACTGTATGAAGCCTACCAATCCTACTGTATGAAGCCTACGATCCTACTGTATGAAGCCTACCAATCCTACTGTATGAAGCCTAACGATCCTACTGTATGAAGCCTACCAATCCTACTGTATGAAGCCTAACGATCCTACTGTATGAAGCCTACCAATCCTACTGTATGAAGCCTAACGATCCTACTGTATGAAGCCTACCAATCCTACTGTATGAAGCCTAACGATCCTACTGTATGAAGCCTACCAATCCTACTGTATGAAGCCTAACGATCCTACTGTATGAAGCCTACCAATCCTACTGTATGAAGCCTAACGATCCTGAAGCCTGATCCTATGAAGCCTACCGATCCTACTGTATGAAGCCTACCAATCCTACTGTATGAACCCTACCGATCCTACTGTATGAAGCCTACCAATCCTACTGTATGAAGCCTACCGATCCTACTGTATGAAGCCTACCAATCCTACTGTATGAAGCCTACCGATCCTACTGTATGAAGCCTACCGATCCTACTGTATGAAGCCTACCAATCCTACTGTATGAAGCCTACCAATCCTACTGTATGAAGCCTACCGATCCTACTGTATGAAGCCTACCAATGTATGTCATTTAGCAGAGGCTTTTACCCAAAGCGACTTACAGTCACGCGTCATACATTATACTTATGGGTGGTCCCGGGAATCGAACCCACTATCCTGCCGTTGAAAGCACCATGCTCTCCTCTGAGCTACAGAGGACAACGTACAACAAAACACTGAATTAGCTTGGTTAATTATAATTATGTAGCTATTCGTATTTGACAGAAATGCTCAATTCAGGACTACTACTACCGTTTCTTCATAAATACCAGATGCCCCCCTCCCTCCATCTCTCCCTGCTCACCCCCGGGCCTCCCTGTGTCACCGTAGCTCACCACTGATTGCTTTCTGATCTCACTCCTGTTCTGTTTAAACAGCATGGTCTCTCATGTGGCGGGGCAATGGAACACAAGTACAGCCCCAGGGTGCAATGCAGCCGCTAGCAGCCAGACTTGGGTTCAAATGCTATTTGAAATCATTTCAAATACTTTACCTGCCCTTGATTGAGTTTACTTGTTGCCAAAAGTTTGAAAAGTGCAAACCACAAACCCTGTTCATCTGGCAGCTCAAGGCATGCTAAAACAAACACTAACGAGTATCTGAAACATATCAACTACTATTTTAACCCAGGTCTGGTCTGGAGAGCAGCAGCTGCCTGTGTGTCTGCGGGGCTGCAAACTAGGAAGGTAGGCACAGGGACCTGACCTACTGGTACTTTGGCCTTCTCAGCCTCCGTCTGTCACTCCCGGGTACGAAGGGGAGGCCCCATCTAATGGGAAGCCCCGGGTACAGAGGGGAGGCCCCATGTAATGGGAGGCCACAGCTAAAGGTGAGCCCTTTAACACATGTAATGTTAGTTTGGACTGGTTCATGTAATCCAAGAAACACCAGAGTGTCAAGGTGCATTTCAGACTGGTTCAGGTAATCCAAGAGACACCAGAATGTCAAGGTGCATTTCAGACTGGTTCAGGTAATCCAAGAGACACCAGAGTGTCAAGGTGCATTTCAGACTGGTTCCGGTAATCCAAGAGACACCAGAGGGACAAGGTGCATTTCAGACTGGTTCCGGTAATCCAAGAGACACCAGAGGGACAAGGAGCAGCAGATACAGTTTAGCTGCTGATGTGAGGAGAGAAGGAGGGGAATGGTCGGCATGTTGCAGTGGATTCTTCTGTTTTCCATTTAGCTGTGAAGTGCAGGTAGACATTTTATACAAATCATTGACTTTATTGCATTTACTGCAGATACATTGTTATACTTTGGCAACATTTCATTTAGGAATATAAGGACGGATTGTATTTTTGGAAATCTGATTAATTATATTTATAACAAACAAAAGATGCACAGTATGTTTGTGTGCAATGATTTCTACTAAGGCTCCTGGGACATAGGTAGAGGAACTAGAGGATATAGGTAGAAGAACTAGAGGATATAGGTAGAGGACCAAGAGGATATAGGTAGAGGAACTAGAGGATATAGGTAGAGGAACTAGAGGATATAGGTAGAGGAACTAGAGAATATAGGTAGAGGACCAAGATGATATAGGTAGAGGAACTAGAGGATATAGGTAGAGGAACTAGAGAATATAGGTAGAGGACCAAGAGGATATAGGTAGAAGAACTAGAGAATATAGGTAGAGGACCTAGAGGATATAGGTAGAAGAACTAGAGAATATAGGTAGAGGACCAAGAGGATATAGGTAGAAGAACTAGAGAATATAGGTAGAGGACCTAGAGGATATAGGTAGAAGAACTAGAGAATATAGGTAGAGGACCAAGAGGATATAGGTAGAAGAACTAGAGAATATAGGTAGAGGACCAAGAGGATATAGGTAGAGGACCAATAGGATATAGGTAGAGGCACTAGAGGATATAGGTAGAAGAACTAGAGAATATAGGTAGAGGACCAAGAGGACATAGGTAGAGGAACTAGATGTTATAGGTAGAGGCACTAGAGAATATAGGTAGAGGACCAAGAGGATATAGGTAGAGGTCCTAGAGGATATAGGTAGAGGACCTAGATGTTATAGGTAGAGGACCAAGAGGATATAGGTAGAGGACCTAGATGTTATAGGTAGAGGAACTAGAGGATATAGGTAGAGAAACAAGGGAGATATAGGTAGAGGACCTAGAGGAAATAAGTAGAGGCACTAAAGGATATAGGTAGAGGACCTAGATGTTATAGGTAGAGGAACTAGAGGATATAGGTAGAGGAACAAGGGAGATATAGGTATAGGAACTAGAGGAAATAAGTAGAGGCACTAAAGGATATAGGTAGAGGACCTAGAAAATATAGCTAGAGGAACTAGAGGATATAGGTATAGGAACAAGGGAGATATAGGTAGAGGAACTAGAATATATAGGTAGAGGAACAAAGGGAGATATAGGTAGAGGAACTAGAACATATAGCTGGAGGAACTAGAGGATATAGGTAGAGGACCAAGAGGATGTAGGTAGAGGCACTAGAGGATATAGGTAGAGGACCTAGAGGATATAGGTAGAGAAACTTTGGAGATATAGGAAGATGCTCTAGAGGATATAGGTAGAGGACCAAGAGGACGTAGGTAGAGGAACTAGAGGATTTAGGTAGAGGACCTAGCGGAGAAAGGTAGAGGATATAGGTAGAGGCACTAGAGGTTATAGGTAGAGGAACTAGAGGTTATAGGTAGAGGAACTAGAGGCACTAGAGGATACAGGAAGAGGCACTAGAGGATATAGGTAGAGAAACTAGAGGATTTAGGTAGAGGATACAGGAAGAGGCACTAGAGGATATAGGTAGAGGACATAGAGGTTATAGGTAGAGGAACTAGAGGATATAGGTAGAGGACATAGAGGATATAGGTAGAGGCACTAGAGGACATAGGTAGAGGAACAAGGGAGATATAGGTAGAGGAACTAGAGGATATAGGTAGAGGCACTAAAATATATAGCTTGAGGACCTAGAGGCACTAGGGAGATATAGGAAGAGGCTCTAAAGGATATAGGTAGAGGCACTAAAGGTTATAGGTTTATTTATTTCACCTTTATTTAACCAGGTAGGCTAGTTGAGAACAAGTTCTCATTCACAACTGAGACCTGGCCAAGATGAAGGGTAGCAATTCGACACATACAACAACACAGAGTTACACATGGAATAAACAAAACATACAGTCAATAATACAGTAGAACAAAAGAAAACAAAAAGTCTATATACAGTGAGTGCAAATCAAATCAAATCAAATGTATTTATATAGCCCTTCGTACATCAGCTGATATCTCAAAGTGCTGTACAGAAACCCAGCCTAAAACCCCAAACAGCAAGCAATGCAGGTGTAGAAGCACGGTGGCTAGGAAAAACTCCCTAGAAAGGCCAAAACCTAGGAAGAAAACTAGAGAGGAACCAGGCTATGTGGGGTGGCCAGTCCTCTTCTGGCTGTGCCGGGTGGAGATTACAACAGAACATGGCCAAGATGTTCAAATGTTCATAAATGACCAGCATGGTCGAATAATAATAAGGCAGAACAGTTGAAACTTGAGCAGCAGCACGGTCAGGTGGACTGGGGACAGCAAGGAGTCATCATGTCAGGTAGTCCTGGGGCATGGTCCTAGGGCTCAGGTCCTCAGAGAGAGAGAAAGAAAGAGAGAATTAGAGAGAGCATAAATGAGGTACGTTAAGGAAATAAATAGGCCATGGTGGCGAAGTAATTACAATATAGCAATTAAACACTGGAATGGTAGATCGGCAGAAGATGAATGTTCAGGTATAGATACTGGGGTGCAAAGGAGCAAAATAAATAAATAAATACCAGTATGGGGATGAGGTAGATAGATGGGCTGTTTACAGATAGGCTATGTACAGGTGCAGTGATCTGTGAACTGCTCTGACAGCTGGTGCTTAAAGCTAGTGAGGGAGATGTGAGTCTCCAGCTTCAGAGATTTTTGCAATTCGTTCCAGTCATGGGCAGCAGAGAACTGGAAGGAAAGACGACCAAAGGAGGAATCGACTTTGGGGGTGACCAGTGAGATATACCTGCTGGAGCACGTGCTACGAGTGGGTGCTGCTATGGTGACCAGTGAGCTGAGATAAGGCGGGGCTTTACCTAGCAGAGACTTGTAGATAACCTGTAGCCAGTGGGTTTGGCGACGAGTATGAAGCGAGGGCCAACCAACGAGAGCGTACAGGTCGCAATGGTGGGTAGTGTATGGGGCTTTGGTGACAAAACAGATGGCACTGTGATAGACTGCATCCAGTTTGTTGAGTAGAGTGTTGGAGGCTATTTTATAGATGACATCACCGAAGTCGAGGATCGGTAGGATGGTCAGTTTTACGAGGGTATGTTTGGCAGCATGAGTGAAGGATGCTTTGTTGCGATATAGGAAGCCGATTCTAGATTTAATTTTGGATTGGAGATGCTTAATGTGAGTCTGGAAGGAGAGTTTACAGCCTAACCAGACACCTAGGTATTTGTAGTTGTCCACGTATTCTAAGTCAGAGACGTCCAGAGTAGTGATGCTGGACGGGCGAGCAGGTGCGGGCAGCGATCGATTGAAAAACATGCATATAGTTTTACTTGCGTTTAAGAGCAGTTGGAGGCCACGGAAGGAGAGTTGTATGGCATTGAAGCTCGTCTGAAGGTTAGTTAACACAGTGTCCAAGGAGGGGCCAGAAGTATACAGAATGGTGTCATCTGCGTAGAGGTGGATCAGGGAATCACCAGCAGCAAGAGCAACATCATTAATGTAATGTATACAGAAAAGAGAGTCGGCCCGAGAATTGAACCCTGTGGCACACCCATAGAAACTGTCAGAGGTCCAGATAACAGGCCCTCCGATTTGACACACTGAACTCTATAATATTAAACATTCATGAAAATACAAGTTTCATGCATCATTTAAAAGCGGAAGCCATAGGAACTGCAATCGGGGGAAAGATTTCCTTTGAATATCCCATTGCCAAGCATTTCAATGGGTGGTGACCTCAAAAAAACAATTCTGGATGGATTGTCCTTGGAGTGTCGCCTGCCATATCAGTTCTGTTATACTCACAGACATTATTTCAATACTTTTAGAAACTTCAGAGTGTTTTATATTCAATGCCACCACATATGCATATCCCAGCTTCTGGGCCTGAGTAACAGGCAGTTTACTTTGGGCACGTCAGTCATCCGAACTTCCGAATACTGCCCCTAGCCTTAAGACGTTTTAAAGGTGAGTAATCGCTATTCTGATGTCCAGAAGCTCTTTTTGGTTATAAGAGACGGTAGCAGCAACATTATGTACAAGATAAGTTACAAACAATGCAAAAAAAACAATCAAACTAGCACGGTTGGTTAAGAGCCCATAAAAAGGCAGCCATCCCCTGCGATGGGATTTCACAAAAAAAGTCTTAAACAAATCAAAATATATTGTAAATTCTTCAAAGTATCCACCCTTTGTGGCCCTCCCGGGTGGTGCAGTGGTCTAAGGCAGTGCATCGCAGTGGTCTGAGGCAGTGCATCGCAGTGGTCTGAGGCAGTGCATCGCAGTGGTCTAAGGCAGTGCATCGCAGTGGTCTAAGGCAGTGCATCGCAGTGGTCTAAGGCAGTGCATCGCAGTGGTCTAAGGCAGTGCATCGCAGTGGTCTAAGGCAGTGCATCGCAGTGGTCTAAGGCAGTGCATCGCAGTGGTCTAAGGCAGTGCATCGCTGTGCCACCAGAGATTCTGGGTTTGAGCCCAGGCTCGGCCGTGACTGGGAGGTCCATGGGGCAATGCACAATTGGCCCAGCGTCGCCCGGGTAAGGGAAGGTTTGGCCGGCAGGGATATCCTTGTCTCATTGTGCACTAGTGACTCCTGTGGTGGGCTGGGCACAGTGCACGCTGACACATTGGTGTGGCTGGCTTCCAGGTTGGATGTGTGATGTGTTGTGTCAAGAAGCAGTGAGGATGCATGGCTCTCAACCTTGGCCTCTCCCGAGTCCGTTCGTGCAGGAGTTGCAGCGATGAGACAATACTACAAATTGGATACCATGAAATTGGGATAATTTTTAAATATTTTTAAGTAGCCTTGATTTGCACACTATTGGCATTCTCTCAACCAGCTTCATGAGGTGTTCACCTGGAATTAATTTAAATTAAAAGGTGTGCCTGAAAGTTAATTTGTGGAATTTCTTTCTTTCTTAATCTTAAGGCTAGGCATCCCGCTAGCTGGACACCTGTCAACAACATCCAGTGAAATTGGAGGGCACGCAATTCAAATAAACAATCGTAATATTAAACATTTATGAACATACAAGTATCTTATATCGGTTAAAAGCTTAAATTATTGTTAATTGTCCGATTTACAATAGGCATTACAGCGAAAGCATACCATGCGATTGTTTGAGGTCAGCGCCCCACATCAACAGATTTTTCAACCAGCAGAGGCTTCATAAAATAACAAATAGCAATTAAATAATAATTTACTCTTTGAAAATCTTCCTCTGTTTGCAGTCCCAATTGTCCCAGCTACAACATGAATGGTTGTTTTGCTAGATAAAATCCTTCTTTATATCCCAAAACGTCAGTTTAGTTGGCGCCATCGATTTCAGTAATCCACTCGTTCAACATGCAGACAAAGGAATCCAAAAAGCTTCCGCTAAACTTTGTTAAAACAAGTCAAACTGTGTTTCTATTTAATCCTCAAGTACCCTAAAATGTAAATAAACTATAATGTTTCATACGGAAAGAAGTATGTTCAATAGAAAAGTAAAATTAGCAAGTGCGCAACCTCTTCCTCGCAAGACCAGACTGATTTCCAACTGTGACTCCAGGTGCCTAAACTAAACATTCTTCCTCATTTTGGAAGAAACAAGCCTGAAACTTTGAACAAAGACTGTTGACATCTAGTGGAAGCCATAGGAATTGCAATCTGGGAGCTGGAATTACATAGGACCCATAGCTTTCCAGTGAAAGAGCATGGGATCTCAACAACAAAACATTATGGTTGGTTTTTCTTTGGATTTTCATCTACCATATTAATTGTGTTATAGTCTCATACATTATTTTAACATTTCCACAAACTCCAAAGTATTTGCTATCCAATGATATGCATATCCTGGTTTCTGGGCCTGAGTAACAGGCAGTTTACTTTGGGCACGTCAGTCAGGCAGAAATTCTGAAAAAAAGGACCCTGGCCTGCATTTGAGCCAATCATTGTGTTGTGACAAGGTAGGGGTGGTCTACAGAAGATAGCCCTATTTGGTAAAAGACCATGTCCATATTATGGCAAGAACAGCTCAAATAAGCAAAGAGAAACAACAGTCCATCATTACTTGAAGGTCTTGAAGAAATGAAGGTCAGTCAATTCTGAAAATTTCAAGAGCTTTGAAAATTTCTTTAAGTGCAGTCGCAAAATCCATCAAGCGCTATGATGAAACTGTCTCTTATGAGGGCCACAGGAATGGAAGACCCAGAGTTACCTCTGCTGAAGAGGATAAGTTCATTAGAGTTAACTGTCTCTCATGAGGACCGCCACAGGAATGGAAGACCCAGAGTAATCTCTGCTGAAGAGGATAAGTTCATTAGAGTTACCAGCCTCAGAAATTGCAGCCCTAATAAATGCATAACAGAGTTCTAGTAACAGACACATCTTAACATCAACTGTTCAGAGAAGACTGTGTGAATCAGGCCTTCATGGTTGAATTGCTGCAAAGAAACCACTACTAAAGGACACCAATAAGAAGAAGAAACTTGCTTGGGCTAAGAAACACGAGCAATGGACATTAGACCGGTGGAAATCTCTCCTTTGGTCTGATGAATCCAAATTTGAGCATTTTGGTTCCAACCGCCGTGTCTTTGTGAGACGCAGAGAAGGTGAACGGATGATCTCCGCATGTGTGTCACGTTCTGACCTTAGTTCCTTTTTTATGTCTTTATTTTAGTTGGTCAGGGCGTGAGTTTGGGGGGGGGATTCTATGTTGTTTTTCTATGTTTTGTTCTGTTGTTATATTTCTATGTGTTTGGCCTAGTATGGTTCTCAATCAGAGTCAGGTGTCAGTCGTTGTCTCTGATTGGGAGCCATATTTAGGTAGCCTTTTTTCTATTGTGTTTGTGGGTGGTTGTATCCTGTGTTAGTGTTTTCACCATACGGGACTGTTTCGGTTGTTTGTTTGTACTTTTGTTATTTTGTTCAGTGTTCTGTTGATTTATTAAATATATCATTATGGACACTTACCACGCTGCACATTGGTCTGATCCTTGCTACTCCTCCTCTGAAGAAGAGGAATTCCGTTACAATGTGTGGTTCTCACTGTGAAGCATGAAGGAGGAGGTGTGATGGTGTGGGGGTGCTTTGCTGGTGACAATGTCAGTGATTTATTTAGAATTCAAGGCACACGTAACCAGCATGTCTACCAAAGCATTCTACAGTGATACACCATCACACAATCACATTCTGGTTTGCCCTTATTGGGACTATCAATTGTTTTTCAACAGGACAATGACCCAACACACCTCCAGGCTGTGTAAGGGCTATTTGACCAAGAAGGAGAGTGATGGAGTGCTGCATCAGATGACCCGACCTCAATCCAATTGAGAAGGTTTGGGATGATTTGGACCGCAGGGTGAAGGAAAAGCAGCCAACAAGTGCTCAGCATATGTGGGAACTCCTTCAAGACTGTTGGAAAAGCATTCCAGGTGACTACCTAATGAAGCTGGTCGAGAGAATGCCAAGAGTGTGCAACGCTGTCATCAAGGCGAATGCTACTTTGAAGAATCTCAAATATACACTTTTTTGGTTAAGACATGATTCCACATGTGTTATTTCATAGTTTTGATGTCTTCACTATTTTTCTACAATTGAGAAAATAGTAAAACATAAAGAAAAACCCTTGAATGAGTAGGTGTGTCCAAACGTTTGACTGGTACTGTAAGTAGAGGAACTGGAAGAATGGTCATGATGTACGCTGAATTCAGGGAGTCAATACATTTAATAAATAAATGAACAAAACAAGAATCACGAACAGCCTCATCGACATGAAACAGAAACAATGATGACTGGGGAAGAAACCAAAGGGAAGGACATATAAAGGGCAGGTAATCAAGGAGCTGATGGAGTGTCATTATGTGCATAACGCCGGTGACAGGTGTGCGCCCTAACGAGCAGCTTGGTCACCTAGAGGCTGGAGTGGGAGCACAACATGGTAGTCTGTTTCTGTCACCCTCAGGTTTTACATTAATGTGGAGACAATTCATTTCCTCCACCTATAGGTGTCATTTCACCATCTATACTTGATATTCTAGCATTACAATCTGAGCTACATGGTTTCCTCCACAATCCTTGTCTTCCTTCCAGCTCCCCCCTGGATCTGTGGAAACCCCCTACAGGGTTTTCATTTGGGGCTGGATGGTTGTAGCCTTACCCTTGTCTCTCTGTCTATGAAATGACTCTCCTCCTCCACATAATCACTGCCAATTCAGCTCTTTGTTTCCATCCATAAGTACACCAGGCTGGCTGGGGGATTGCTATCATCACACTTTGCTCCCTCTGTGTTTAGCAGCCCCCCACCTTTCCCGTTTAGTCACTCTTTCATATCCCCCACCGCCATCCTCCGTCATGAACTGTTTATATGTCTCTCATGTCATTTCACGTAATTTACTGCTCTCCTCTCCTACTATTCATCACTCTGTACCTCCATCCAGACTCCTGCCAGTTAAGACATTCTCTCCTCTCCTACTATTCATCACTCTGTACCTCCATCCAGACTCCTGCCAGTTAAGACAGTCTCTCCTCTCCTACTATTCATCACTCTGTACCTCCATCCAGACTCCTGCCAGTTAAGACATTCTCTCCTCTCCTACCTTCATCACTCTGTACCATCCAGACTCCTGCCAGTTAAGACAGTCTCTCCTCTCCTACTATTCATCACTCTGTACCTCCATCCAGACTCCTGCCAGTTAAGACATTCTCTCCTCTCCTACCTTCATCACTCTGTACCATCCAGACTCCTGCCAGTTAAGACAGTCTCTCCTCTCCTACTATTCATCACTCTGTACCTCCATCCAGACTCCTGCCAGTTAAGACAGTCTCTCCTCTCCTATCTTCATCACTCTGTACCATCCAGACTCCTGCCAGTTAAGACAGTCTCTCCCCTCCTACCTTCATCACTCTGTACCTCCATCCAGACTCCTGCCAGTTAAGACAGTCTCTCCTCTCCTACTATTCATCACTCTGTACCTCCATCCAGACTCCTGCCAGTTAAGACAGTCTCTCCTCTCCTACCTTCATCACTCTGTACCTCCATCCAGACTCCTGCCAGTTAAGACAGTCTCTCCTCTCCTACCTTCATCACTCTGTACCTCCATCCAGACTCCTGCCAGTTAAGACAGTCTCTCCTCTCCTACTATTCATCACTCTGTACCTCCATCCAGACTCCTGCCAGTTAAGACAGTCTCTCCTCTCCTACTATTCATCACTCTGTACCTCCATCCAGACTCCTGCCAGTTAAGACAGTCTCTCCTCTCCTACCTTCATCACTCTGTACCATCCAGACTCCTGCCAGTTAAGACAGTCTCTCCCCTCCTACCTTCATCACTCTGTACCTCCATCCAGACTCCTGCCAGTTAAGACAGTCTCTCCTCTCCTACTATTCATCACTCTGTACCTCCATCCAGACTCCTGCCAGTTAAGACAGTCTCTCCTCTCCTACCTTCATCACTCTGTACCTCCATCCAGACTCCTGCCAGTTAAGACAGTCTCTCCTCTCCTACCTTCATCACTCTGTACCATCCAGACTCCTGCCAGTTAAGACAGTCTCTCCCCTCCTACCTTCATCACTCTGTACCTCCATCCATTAAGACATTCTCTCCTCTCCTACCTTGATCACTCTGTACCATCCAGACTCCTGCCAGTTAAGACAGTCTCTCCCCTCCTACCTTCATCACTCTGTACCTCCATCCAGACTCCTGCCAATTAAGACAGTCTCTCCCCTCCTACTATTCATCACTCTGTACCTCCATCCATTAAGACAGTCTCTCCCCTCCTATCTTCATCACTCTGTACCTCCATCCATTAATAAGACAGTCTCTCCTCTCCTACCTTCATCACTCTGTACCTCCATCCAGACTCCTGCCAGTTTAGACAGTCTCTCCTCTCCTACCTTCATCACTCTGTACCATCCAGACTCCTGCCAATTAAGACAGTCTCTCCTCTCCTACCTTCATCACTCTGTACCTCCATCCAGACTCCTGCCAGTTTAGACAGTCTCTCCTCTCCTACCTTCATCACTCTGTACTCTCTCCTCTCTACCTCTCCCTGTCTTCTTCTCTCACAGCTGGTGCTTTTTGAAGGATGAAAAGGCCAAAATCAATGTAAATGTTTCATTTGACTGTCTGCACACCAGCTGAATGTTCTGATCCAGGTGTGTGGCCAGATATCTGATAACGTCAGGAGAAGGTATAGATTGATTTAGATAATCTAAATGATCAGACCAACTACCCACACACAGATGAATCCTTCTGCTGGTCTTAATCCAATTTAATCAAGATTATTGATATTTTGATGCTGAAAGTCTAAATCATAGATTCGGTATTTTACATGTTTCCCTGTGTTCCCCGTGTTCCCCGTGTTTCCCTGTGTTTCCCTGTGTTTCCTGTGTTTCCCTGTGTTCCCTGTGTTCCCCGTGTTTCCCTGTGTTTCCCTGTGTTCCCTGTGTTTCCCTGTGTTCCCTGTGTTCCCTGTGTTTCCCTGTGTTCCCTGCGTTCCCCGCGTTTCCCCGCGTTCCCCCGTGTTCCCCGTGTTTCCCTGTGTTTCCCTGTGTTCCCTGTGTTTCCCTGCGTTTCCCTGCGTTTCCCTGCGTTCCCCCGCGTTTCCCCGCGTTCCCCCGTGTTCCCTGTGTTTCCCTGTGTGTTTCCCTGTGTTTCCCTGTGTGTTTCCCTGTGTTTTCCCGTGTTCCCTGTATTCCCCTGTGTTCCCTGTGTTCTAGTGAAAATATTATTTAAACCGTGTTCATGTTACCAAAATGTTCATTGTTTCCAAACATCACACAATGGTAAATCCTCACCACACTACTCCTGCAGTCTTTATTGGGTCTAAACGGCATGAGGAACCACTGGCCAATAGAGCTTCCTGTGTAAACGGCATGAGGAACCACTGGCCAATAGAGCTTCCTGTGTAAACGGCATGAGGAACCACTGGCCAATAGAGCTTCCTGTGTAAACGGCATCAGGAACCATTGGCCAATAGAGCTTCTTGTGTAAACGGCATCAGGAACCACTGGCCAATAGAGCTTCCTGTGTAAACGGCATCAGGAACCACTGGTCCACAGAGCTTCCTGTGTAAACGGCATCAGGAACCACTGGCCAATAGAGCTTCCTGTGTAAACGGCATCAGGAACCACTGGCCAATAGAGCTTCCTGTGTAAACGGCATCAGGAACCACTGGTCCACAGAGCTTCCTGTGTAAACGGCATCAGGAACCACTGGCCAATAGAGCTTCCTGTGTAAACGGCATCAGGAACCACTGGCCAATAGAGCTTCCTGTGTAAACGGCATCAGGAACCAATGGCCAATAGAGCTTCCTGTGTAAACGGCATCAGGAACCACTGGCCAATAGAGCTTCCTGTGTAAACGGCATCAGGAACCACTGGCCAATAGAGCTTCCTGTGTAAACGGCATGAGGAACCACTGGCCAATAGAGCTTCCTGTGTAAACGGCATCAGGAACCACTGGCCAATAGAGCTTCCTGTGTAAACGGCATCAGGAACCACTGGCCAATAGAGCTTCCTGTGTAAACGGCATCAGGAACCACTGGCCAATAGAGCTTCCTGTGTAAACGGCACAGGAACCACTGGCCAATAGAGCTTCCTGTGTAAACGGCATCAGGAACCACTGGCCAATAGAGCTTCCTGTGTAAACGGCATCAGGAACCACTGGCCAATAGAGCTTCCTGTGTAAACGGCATCAGGAACCACTGGCCAATAGAGCTTCCTGTGTAAACGGCATGAGGAACCACTGGCCAATAGAGCTTCCTGTGTAAACGGCATGAGGAACCGCTGGCCAATAGACCTTCCTGTGTAAACGGCATGAGGAACCGCTGGCCAATAGAGCTTCCTGTGTAAACGGCATGAGGAACCGCTGGCCAATAGAGCTTCCTGTGTAAACTGCATGAGGAACCACTGGCCAATAGAGCTTCCTGTGTAAACGGCATGAGGAACCACTGGCCAATAGAGCTTCCTGTGTAAACGGCATGAGGAACCGCTGGCCAATAGAGCTTCCTGTGTAAACGGCATGAGGAACCACTGGCCAATAGAGCTTCCTGTGTAAACGGCATGAGGAACCACTGGCCAATAGAGCTTCCTGTGTAAACGGCATGAGGAACCACTGGCCAATAGAGCTTCCTGTGTAAACGGCATGAGGAACCGCTGGCCAATAGAGCTTCCTGTGTAAACGGCATGAGGAACCACTGGCCAATAGAGCTTCCTGTGTAAACGGCATGAGGAACCGCTGGCCAATAGTGCTCTCTGTGTAAATAGCAGGCAGGTTGAACAAATACACTGTCCTTGCTAGGAGGGAGGATATTGTCTCAAAAGAACAGAGATAATGGGCAAATTCAGAGAGGGTTTGCTGTCCGAGTATGAGTGTTGTACTGTACTGTAGTGTGGCCTAGTTGAGGGGGAGGGATACCTCATGCATGAACAGCTCTCCTAGCTCACACAGGCACGTGCACAACAGATTAGCGGGTTGGTTTCTCCTTTGCAGTCGTATGACTCATGGTCTAGAGCTGTGGTGACATGGGGATTCCCAGTCAACAGCAGTCAGCGATCACATACGCACCACAACAACAATAAACACATGAGGATCTAATGGTGGCAGGATAAGGGATAGCCTGGGTTCAAGATAGGATCCGTAGGCTGTTAAAAATTAATGTCAAGATTTCTTTAGACTGCATTGCAATAAGGAAATATGTTTTATACATATTGCAGATTCTTTCCCCAAAAAATGTTGTACTGTAATTTCAGTTCAATAAAAATGAAATATAATTGTATTTGTCACGTGTGGAATACAACAACTTTACCGTGAAATGTCCATGTGCAGGGGGACAAGGTAGCTGAGGTAATATGTCCATGTGCAGGGGGACAAGGTAGCTGAGGTAATATGTCCATGTGCAGGGGGACAAGGTAGCTGAGGTAATATGTCCATGTGCAGGGGGACAAGGTAGCTGAGGTAATATGTCCATGTGCAGGGGGACAAGGTAGCTGAGGTAATATGTCCATGTGCAGGGGGACAAGGTAGCTGAGGTAATATGTCCATGTGCAGGGGGACAAGGTAGCTGAGGTAATATGTCCATGTGCAGGGGGACAAGGTAGCTGAGGTAATATGTCCATGTGCAGGGGGACAAGGTAGCTGAGGTAATATGTCCATGTGCAGGGGGACATGTGCAGGGGGACAAGGTAGCTGAGGTAATATGTCCATGTGCAGGGGGACAAGGTAGCTGAGGTAATATGTCCATGTGCAGGGGGACATGTGCAGGGGGACAAGGTAGCTGAGGTAATATGTCCATGTGCAGGGGGACAAGGTAGCTGAGGTAATATGTCCTTGTGCAGGGGGACAAGGTAGCTGAGGTAATATGTCCATGTGCAGGGGGACAAGGTAGCTGAGGTAATATGTCCATGTGCAGGGGGACAAGGTAACTGTGGTAATATGTCCATGTGCAGGGGGACAAGGTAACTGTGGTAATATGTCCATGTGCAGGGGGACAAGGTAACTGTGGTAATATGTCCATGTGCAGGGGGACAAGGTAACTGTGGTAATATGTCCATGTGCAGGGGGACAAGGTAGCTGAGGTAATATGTCCATGTGCAGGGGGACAAGGTAGCTGAGGTAATATGTCCATGTGCAGGGGGACAAGGTAGCTGAGGTAATATGTCCATGTGCAGGGGGACAAGGTAGCTGAGGTAATATGTCCATGTGCAGGGGGACAAGGTAGCTGAGGTAATATGTCCATGTGCAGGGGGACAAGGTAGCTGAGGTAATATGTCCATGTGCAGGGGACAAGGTAGCTGAGGTAATATGTCCATGTGCAGGGGGACAAGGTAGCTGAGGTAATATGTCCATGTGCAGGGGGACAAGGTAGCTGAGGTAATATGTCCATGTGCAGGGGGACAAGGTAACTGTGGTAATATGTCCATGTGCAGGGGGACAAGGTAGCTGAGGTAATATGTCCATGTGCAGGGGGACAAGGTAGCTGAGGTAATATGTCCATGTGCAGGGGGACAAGGTAACTGTGGTAATATGTCCATGTGCAGGGGGACAAGGTAACTGTGGTAATATGTCCATGTGCAGGGGGACAAGGTAGCTGAGGTAATATGTCCATGTGCAGGGGGACATGTGCAGGGGGACAAGGTAACTGTGGTAATATGTCCATGTGCAGGGGGACAAGGTAACTGTGGTAATATGTCCATGTGCAGGGGGACATGTGCAGGGGGACAAGGTAGCTGAGGTAATATGTCCATGTGCAGGGGGACAAGGTAACTGTGGTAATATGTCCATGTGCAGGGGGACATGTGCAGGGGGACAAGGTAGCTGAGGTAATATGTCCATGTGCTGGGGGACAAGGTAGCTGAGGTAATATGTCCATGTGCAGGGGGACAAGGTAGCTGAGATAATATGTCCATGTGCAGGGGGACAAGGTAGCTGAGGTAATATGTCCATGTGCATGGGGACAAGGTAGCTGAGGTAATATGTCCATGTGCAGGGGGACAAGGTAGCTGAGGTAATATGTCCATGTGCAGGGGGACAAGGTAGCTGAGGTAATATGTCCATGTGCAGGGGGACAAAGTAGCTGAGGTAATATGTCCATGTGCAGGGGACAAGGTAGCTGAGGTAATATGTCCATGTGCAGGGGGACAAGGTAGCTGAGGTAATATGTCCATGTGCAGGGGGACAAGGTAGCTGAGGTAATATGTCCATGTGCAGGGGGACAAGGTAGCTGAGGTAATATGTCCATGTGCAGGGGGACAAGGTAACTGTGGTAATATGTCCATGTGCAGGGGACAAGGTAGCTGAGGTAATATGTCCATGTGCAGGGGGACAAGGTAGCTGAGGTAATATGTCCATGTGCAGGGGGACAAGGTAGCTGAGGTAATATGTCCATGTGCAGGGGGACAAGGTAGCTGAGGTAATATGTCCATGTGCAGGGGGACAAGGTAGCTGAGGTAATATGTCCATGTGCAGGGGGACAAGGTAGCTGAGGTAATATGTCCATGTGCAGGGGGACAAGGTAACTGTGGTAATATGTCCATGTGCAGGGGGACAAGGTAGCTGAGGTAATATGTCCATGTGCAGGGGGACAAGGTAGCTGAGGTAATATGTCCATGTGCAGGGGGACAAGGTAACTGTGGTAATATGTCCATGTGCAGGGGGACAAGGTAACTGTGGTAATATGTCCATGTGCAGGGGGGGACATGTCCATGTGCAGGGGACATGTGCAGGGGGACAAGGTAACTGTGGTAATATGTCCATGTGCAGGGGGACAAGGTAACTGTGGTAATATGTCCATGTGCAGGGGGACATGTGCAGGGGGACAAGGTAGCTGAGGTAATATGTCCATGTGCAGGGGGACAAGGTAACTGTGGTAATATGTCCATGTGCAGGGGGACATGTGCAGGGGGACAAGGTAGCTGAGGTAATATGTCCATGTGCTGGGGGACAAGGTAGCTGAGGTAATATGTCCATGTGCAGGGGGACAAGGTAGCTGAGATAATATGTCCATGTGCAGGGGGACAAGGTAGCTGAGGTAATATGTCCATGTGCATGGGGACAAGGTAGCTGAGGTAATATGTCCATGTGCAGGGGGACAAGGTAGCTGAGGTAATATGTCCATGTGCAGGGGGACAAGGTAGCTGAGGTAATATGTCCATGTGCAGGGGGACAAAGTAGCTGAGGTAATATGTCCATGTGCAGGGGGACAAGGTAGCTGAGGTAATATGTCCATGTGCAGGGGGACAAGGTAGCTGAGGTAATATGTCCATGTGCAGGGGGACAAGGTAGCTGAGGTAATATGTCCATGTGCAGGGGGACAAGGTAGCTGAGGTAATATGTCCATGTGCAGGGGGACAAGGTAACTGTGGTAATATGTCCATGTGCAGGGGGACAAGGTAGCTGAGGTAATATGTCCATGTGCAGGGGGACAAGGTAGCTGAGGTAATATGTCCATGTGCAGGGGGACAAGGTAGCTGAGGTAATATGTCCATGTGCAGGGGGACAAGGTAGCTGAGGTAATATGTCCATGTGCAGGGGGACAAGGTAGCTGAGGTAATATGTCCATGTGCAGGGGGACAAGGTAGCTGAGGTAATATGTACATGTAGGTAGGGGTGACTTGGCAATCAGGATAGATAATAAACAGAGAGGCAGCAGAGTATGTGGAGAGTGTGTGTGCGTGCGTGCGTGCGTGCGTGCGTGCGTGCGTGCGTGCGTGCGTGTGTGTGTGTGTGTGTGTGTGTGTGTGTGTGTGTGTGTGTGTGTGTGTGTGTGTGTGTGTGTGTGTGTGTGTGTGTGTGTGTGTGTGTGTGTGTGTGTGTGTGTGTGTGTGTGTGTATGTACACAGAAAATTTGCAAGTGTTAAAATCTCGGTGTAAAGGTGAAAAGTGTCATGAGTGTTCTACGTACCTGAGTGTTGATTTTAGTGGGGTTAACACCAGTGTTATATCTGAGTGTTGATTTTAGTGGGGTTAACACCAGTGTTATATCTGAGTGTTGATTTTAGTGGGGTTAACACCAGTGTTATATCTGAGTGTTGATTTTAGTGGGGTTAATACCAGTGTTATATCTGAGTGTTGATTCTAGTTGATTCTAATCTTCTGTATACCACCCCTATCTTGTCACAACACAACTGATTGGTTCAAACGCATTAAGAAAGAAAGACATTCCACAAATTAACTTTTAAGAAGGCACACCGTTTAATTGAAATGCATTCCAGGTGATTACCTCTTGAAGCTGGTTGAGAGAATGCCAAGAGTGTACAAAGCTGTTATCAATATATTTTGATTTGTTTAACACTTTTTTGGTAACTACATGATTCCATATGTGTTACTTCATAGTTTTGATGTCTTCACTATTATTCTACAATGTAGAAAATAGTAAAAATAAACAATAACCTGAATTTGAGGTGTTCGGAAACTTTTGACTGGTAGTGTATGCAAATAAGGCTGTACAACCTGAGTGTGTGTAACAGCGTGTGTGTTTACTGTTGAAGCCAGGATACATAGGCAAGACAGCATGCATAACATTTTTATTTTTAAATATTTTTTATTTTTTTATTTGACCTTTATTTAACTAGGCAAGTCAGTTAAGAACAAATTCTTAGTTACAATGACGGACTAGGAACAGTGGGTTAACTGCCTTGTTGAGGGGCAGAACGACAGCCTAGGAACAGTGGGTTAACTGCCTTGTTCAGGGGCAGAACGACAGCCTAGGAACAGTGGGTTAACTGCCTTGTTCAGGGTCAGAACGACAGCCTAGGAACAGTGGGTTAACTGCCTTGTTCAGGGTCAGAACGACAGCCTAGGAACAGTGGGTTAACTGCCTTGTTCAGGGTCAGAACGACAGCCTAGGAACAGTGGGTTAACTGCCTTGTTCAGGGTCAGAACGACAGCCTAGGACCAGTGGGTTAACTGCCTTGTTCAGGGTCAGAACGACAGCCTAGGAACAGTGGGTTAACTGCCTTGTTCAGGGTCAGAACGACAGCCTACGAACAGTGGGTTAACTGCCTTGTTCAGGGTCAGAACGACAGCCTAGGACCAGTGGGTTAACTGCCTTGTTCAGGGTCAGAACGACAGCCTAGGACCAGTGAGTTAACTGCCTTGTTCAGGGTCAGAACGACAGTCTAGGAACAGTGGGTTAACTGCCTTGTTCAGGGTCAGAACGACAGCCTAGGAATAGTGGGTTAACTGCCTTGTTCAGGGTCAGAACGACAGCCTAGGAACAGTGGGTTAACTGCCTTGTTCAGGGTCAGAACGACAGCCTAGGAACAGTGGGTTAACTGCCTTGTTCAGGGTCAGAACGACAGTCTAGGAACAGTGGGTTAACTGCCTTGTTCAGGGTCAGAACGACAGCCTAGGAACAGTGGGTTAACAGTGGGCCTTGTTCAGGGTCAGAACGACAGCCTAGGAACAGTGGGTTAACTGCCTTGTTCAGGGGCAGAACGACAGCCTAGGACCAGTGGGTTAACTGCCTTGTTCAGGGGCAGAACGACAGCCTAGGACCAGTGGGTTAACTGCCTTGTTCAGGGTCAGAACGACAGCCTAGGAACAGTGGGTTAACTGCCTTGTTCAGGGGCAGAACGACAGCCTAGGACCAGTGGGTTAACTGCCTTGTTCAGGGTCAGAACGACAGCCTAGGAACAGTGGGTTAACTGCCTTGTTCAGGGTCAGAACGACAGCCTAGGAACAGTGGGTTAACTGTCTTGTTCAGGGTCAGAACGACAGCCTAGGAACAGTGGGTTAACTGCCTTGTTCAGGGGCAGAACAGCCTACAGCCTGCCTTGTTCAAGGGCAGAACGACAGAACAGTGGGTTAACTGCCTTGTTCAGGGGTCAGAACGACAGCCTAGGAACAGTGGGTTAACTGCCTTGTTCAAGGGTCAGAACGACAGCCTAGGAACAGTGGGTTAACTGCCTTGTTCAGGGGCAGAACGAAAGATTTTTAAAGATTTTTAAATTGATGTGTGTACAAAAAATTGTCAGCTGCAAAACAAAATTCTTCACAAAAAATATGAGCGGATTATAGAAGTGTAAAAAGCATTTCTGTTGTAAAGGACAAACATACTTTCCTCTTCTTTCTTTTTTTACAAGATCATTTTAGTAGCGGCTAATTCATATTATTACTGAAATTGCCTCAAATTGGTTGCCATGGTTATCTTTTTAGCTTTGTGCCTCAGTCAGTGGCTGATGATTGGAACAGAGACCTAGAAAGAGATGTGGTGGTGGGGTTGGAGGGAGAGAGCGATAGAGGGGAAGAAAGATACGCTGCAAGGCAGTGACCTGGTAATAGTAAATCTGTCCACAGGCCATATTCACAGATAGTTGCCATGGTCACAATAATTGAGTGGGGATACGGTACGAGGAGGGGAGAAAAGAGGAGGGGAGAACAGAAAAGAGGAGAGAAGAGGAGAGGAGAGGAAAATAGAAGAGGGGAAGATGGGAGAGGATAATACAAAATAAATGAGGGGAAGGGATTGGAGAAGAGAGGAGTAATGAGGGGAAGGGATTGGAAAGAGAGGAGTAATGAGGGGAAGGGATTAAAGAGAGGAGTAATGAGGGGAAGGGATTGGAGAAGAGAGGAGTAATGAGGGGAAGGGATTGGAGAAGAGAGGAGTAATGAGGGGAAGGGATTGGAGAAGAGAGGAGTAATGAGGGGAAGGGATTGGAGAAGAGAGGAGTAATGAGGGGAAGGGATTGGAGAAGAGAGGAGTAATGAGGGGAAGGGATTGGAGAAGAGAGGAGTAATGAGGGGAAGGGATTAAAGAGAGGAGTAATGAGGGGAAGGGATTAAAGAGAGGAGTAATGAGGGGAAGGGATTGGAGAAGAGAGGAGTAATGAGGGAAGGGATTGGAAAGAGAGGAGTAATGAGGGAAGGGATTGGAGAAGAGAGGAGTAATGAGGGGGAAGGGATTAAAGAGAGGAGTAATGAGGGAAGGGATTGGAGAAGAGAGGAGTAATGAGGGAAGGGATTGGAGAAGAGGGAGATGAGGGGGATTGGAGAAGAGAGGAGTAATGAGGGGAAGGGATTGGAGAAGAGAGGAGTAATGAGGGGAAGGGATTGGAGAAGAGAGGAGTAATGAGGGGAAGGGATTGGAGAAGAGAGGAGTAATGAGGGGAAGGGATTAAAGAGAGGAGTAATGAGGGGAAGGGATTGGAGAAGAGAGGAGTAATGAGGGGAAGGGATTGGAGAAGAGAGAGAGTAATGAGGGAAGGGATTGGAGAAGAGAGGAGTAATGAGGGGAAGGGATTGGAGAAGAGAGGATTAATGAGGGGAAGGGATTAAAGAGAGGAGTAATGAGGGGAAGGGATTGGAGAAGAGAGGAGTAATGAGGGGAAGGGATTAAAGAGAGGAGTAATGAGGGGAAGGGATTGGAGAAGAGAGGAGTAATGAGGGGAAGGGATTGGAGAAGAGAGGAGTAATGAGGGGAAGGGATTGGAGAAGAGAGGAGTAATGAGGGAAGGGATTGGAGAAGAGAGGAGTAATGAGGGGAAGGGATTGGAGAAGAGAGGAGTAATGAGGGGAAGGGATTGGAGAAGAGAGGAGTAATGAGGGAAGGGATTGGAGAAGAGAGGAGTAATGAGGGGAAGGGATTGGAGAAGAGAGGAGTAATGAGGGGAAGGGATTGGAGAAGAGAGGAGTAATGAGGGGAAGGGATTGGAGAAGAGAGGAGTAATGAGGGGAAGGGATTGGAGAAAGAGGAGTAATGAGGGGAAGGGATTGGAGAAGAGAGGAGTAATGAGTAATGAGGGGAAGGGATTTGGAGTAATGAGGGGAAGGGATTGGAGAAGAGAGGAGTAATGAGGGGAAGGGATTGGAGAAGAGAGGAGTAATGAGGGGAAGGGATTGGAGAAGAGAGGAGTAATGAGGGGAAGGGATTGGAGAAGAGAGGAGTAATGAGGGGAAGGGATTGGAGAAGAGAGGAGTAATGAGGGGAAGGGATTGGAGAAGAGAGGAGTAATGAGGGGAAGGGATTGGAGAAGAGAGGAGTAATGAGGGGAAGGGATTGGAGAAGAGAGGAGTAATGAGGGGAAGGGATTGGAGAAGAGAGGAGTAATGAGGGGAAGAATTGGAGAAGAGAGGAGTAATGAGGGGAAGGGATTGGAGAAGAGAGGAGTAATGAGGGGAAGGGATTGGAGAAGAGAGGAGTAATGAGGGGAAGGGATTGGAGAAGAGAGGAGTAATGAGGGGAAGGGATTGGAGAAGAGAGGAGTAATGAGGGGAAGGGATTGGAGAAGAGAGGAGTAATGAGGGGAAGGGATTGGAGAAGAGAGGAGTAATGAGGGGAAGGGATTGTAATGAGGGGAAGGGAGAGAAGAGTAATGAGGGGAAGGGATTGGAGAAGAGAGGAGTAATGAGGGGAAGGGATTGGAGAAGAGAGGAGTAATGAGGGGAAGGGATTGGAGAAGAGAGGAGTAATGAGGGGAAGGGATTGGAGAAGAGAGGAGTAATGAGGGGAAGGGATTGGAGAAGAGAGGAGTAATGAGGGGAAGGGATTGGAGAAGAGAGGAGTAATGAGGGGAAGGGATTGGAGAAGAGAGGAGTAATGAGGGGAAGGGATTGGAGAAGAGAGGAGTAATGAGGGGAAGGGATTGGAGAAGAGAGGAGTAATGAGGGAAGGGATTGGAGAAGAGAGGAGTAATGAGGGGAAGGGATTGGAGAAGAAGAGAGGAGTAATGAGGGGAAGGGATTGGAGAAGAGAGGAGTAATGAGGGGAAGGGATTGGAGAAGAGAGGAGTAATGAGGGGAAGGGATTGGAGAAGAGAGGAGTAATGAGGGGAAGGATTGGAGAAGAGAGGAGTAATGAGGGAAGGATTGGAGAAGAGAGGAGTAATGAGGGAAGGGATTGGAGAAGATTGGAGAAAGAGGAGTAATGAGGGGAAGGGATTGGAGAAGAGAGGAGTAATGAGGGGAAGGGATTGGAGAAGAGAGGAGTAATGAGGGAAGGGATTGGAGAAGAGAGGAGTAAGAGGGGAAGGGATTGGAGAAGAGAGGAGTAATGAGGGGAAGGGATTGGAGAAGAGAGGAGTAATGAGGGAAGGGATTGGAGAAGAGAGGAGTAATGAGGGGAAGGGATTGGAGAAGAGAGGAGTAATGAGGGGAAGGGATTGGAGAAGAGAGGAGTAATGAGGGGAAGGGATTGGAGAAGAGAGGAGAAATGAGGGAAGGGATTGGAGAAGAGAGGAGTAATGAGGGGAAGGGATTGGAGAGAGAGGAGTAATGAGGGGAAGGGATTGAAGAGAGGGGAGGG
This sequence comes from Oncorhynchus nerka, assembly GCF_034236695.1. Classification (NCBI taxonomy): domain Eukaryota; kingdom Metazoa; phylum Chordata; class Actinopteri; order Salmoniformes; family Salmonidae; genus Oncorhynchus; species Oncorhynchus nerka. The sequence goes on from NC_088410.1 coordinate 92,340,775, forward strand.
GAAGGGATTGGAGAAGAGAGGAGTAATGAGGGGAAGGGATTGGAGAAGAGAGGAGTAATGAGGGGAAGGGATTGGAGAAGAGAGGAGTAATGAGGGGAAGGGATTGGAGAAGAGAGGAGTAATGAGGGGAAGATTGGAGAGAGGGAAATGAGGGGAAGGGATTGGAGAAGAGAGGAGTAATGAGGGGAAGGGATTGGAGAAGAGAGGAGTAATGAGGGGAAGGGATTGGAGAAGAGAGGAGTAATGAGGGAAGGGATTGAGAAGAGAGGAGTAATGAGGGAAGGGATTGGAGAAGAGAGGAGTAATGAGGGGAAGGGATTGGAGAAGAGAGGAGTAATGAGGGGAAGGGATTGGAGAAGAGAGGAGTAATGAGGGGAAGGGATTGGAGAAGAGAGGAGTAATGAGGGGAAGGGATTGGAGAAGAGAGGAGTAATGAGGGGAAGGGATTGGAGAAGAGAGGAGTAATGAGGGGAAGGGATTGGAGAAGAGAGGAGTAATGAGGGGAAGGGATTGGAGAAGAGAGGAGTAATGAGGGGAAGGGATTGGAGAAGAGAGGAGTAATGAGGGGAAGGGATTGGAGAAGAGAGGAGGAGTAATGAGGGGAAGGGATTGGAGAAAGAGAGGAGATTAATGAGGGGAAGGTGGATTGGAGAAGAGAGGAGTAATGAGGGGAAGGGATTGGAGAAGAGAGGAGTAATGAGGGGAAGGGATTGGAGAAGAGAGGAGTAATGAGGGAAGGGATTGGAGAAGAGAGGAGTAATGAGGGGAAGGGATTGGAGAAGAGAGGAGTAATGAGGGGAAGGGATTGGAGAAGAGAGGAGTAATGAGGGGAAGGGATTGGAGAAGAGAGGAGTAATGAGGGGAAGGGATTGGAGAAGAGAGGAGTAATGAGGGAAGGGATTGGAGAAGAGAGGAGTAATGAGGGGAAGGGATTGGAGAAGAGAGGAGTAATGAGGGGAAGGGATTGGAGAAGAGAGGAGTAATGAGGGGAAGGGATTGGAGAAGAGAGAGGAGTAATGAGGGGAAGGGATTGGAGAAGAGAGGAGTAATGAGGGGAAGGGATTGGAGAAGAGAGGAGTAATGAGGGGAAGGGATTGGAGAAGAGAAGGAGTAATGAGGGGAAGGGATTAATGAGAGGAAGGGATTGGAGAAGAGGAGTAATGAGGGGAAGGGATTGGAGAAGAGAGGAGTAATGAGGGGAAGGGATTGAGAAGAGAGAGTAATGAGGGAAGGGAAGAAGAGAGGAGTAATGAGGGGGGAAGGGATTGGAGAAGAGAGGAGTAATGAGGGGAAGGGATTGGAGAAGAGGGGATAATGAGGGAAGGGATTGGAGAAGAGAGGAGTAATGAGGGGAAGGGATTGGAGAAGAGAGGAGTAATGAGGGAAGGGATTGGAGAAGAGAGGAGTAATGAGGGAAGGGATTGGAGAAGAGAGGAGTAATGAGGGAAGGGATTGGAGAAGAGAGGAGTAATGAGGGGAAGGGATTGGAGAAGAGAGGAGTAATGAGGGGAAGGGATTGGAGAAGAGAGGAGTAATGAGGGAAGGGATTGGAGAAGAGAGGAGTAATGAGGGGAAGGGATTGGAGAAGAGAGGAGTAATGAGGGGAAGGGATTGGAGAAGAGAGGAGTAATGAGGGGAAGGGATTGGAGAAGAGAGGAGTAATGAGGGGAAGGGATTGAGAGAAGAGGGGAGGGATTGGAGAAGAGGAGTAATGAGGGAAGGATTGGAGAAGAGAGGAGTAATGAGGGGAAGGTTGGAGAAGAGAGGAGTAATGAGGGGAAGGGATTGGAGAAGAGAGGAGTAATGAGGGGAAGGGATTAGAGGAGAGTAAGAGGGAAATTGAGGGGAAGGGAAGGGATTGGAGAAGAGTGGAGAAATGAGGGGAAGGGATTAAAGAGAGGAGTAATGAGGGGAAGGGATTGGAGAAGAGAGGAGTAATGAGGGGAAGGGATTGGAGAAGAGAGGAGTAATGAGGGGAAGGGATTGGAGAAGAGAGGAGTAATGAGGGGAAGGGATTGGAGAAGAGAGGAGTAATGAGGGGAAGGGATTGGAGAAGAGAGGAGTAATGAGGGGAAGGGATTAAAGAGAGGAGTAATGAGGGGAAGGGATTGGAGAAGAGAGGAGTAATTTTTATTTTATTTAACTTTGCAAGTCAGTTAAGTTTATTTTCAATGATGGCCTAGGAATAGTAGGTTAATTGCCTGTTCAGGGGCAGAACGACAGATGTGTACCTTGTCAGCTCAGGGATTCGAACTAGCAACCTTTCGGTTACTAGTCCAACGCTCTAACCACTAGGCTACCCTGCCGAGGTGAATGGATTGGAGAAGAGAGGAGTAATGAGGGGAAGGGATTAAAGAGAGGAGTAATGAGGGGAAGGGATTGGAGAAGAGTGAGTAATGAGGGGAAGGGATTGGAGAAGAGAGGAGTAATGAGGGGAAGGGATTGGAGAAGAGTGGAGTAATGAGGGGAAGGGATTAAATAGAGGAGAAATGAGGGGAAGGGATTGGAGAAGATATGAGTAATGAGGGGAAGGGATTAAATAGAGGAGAAATGAGGGGAAGCGATTGGAGAAGAGTGGAGTAATGAGGGAAGGGATTGGAGGAGAGTGGAGTAATGAGGGGATGGGATTAAAGAGATGAGAAATGAGGGGAAGCGATTGGCGAAGAGTGGAGTAATGAGGGAAGGGATTGGAGGAGAGTGGAGTAATGAGGGGAAGGGATTAAAGAGAGGAGAAATGAGGGGAAGCGATTGGAGAAGAGTGGAGTAATGAGGGGAAGGGATTAAAGAGAGGAGAAATGAGGGGAAGCGATTGGAGAAGAGTGGAGTAATGAGGGGAAGGGATTAAAGAGAGGAGAAATGAGGGGAAGGGATTGGAGAAGAGTGGAGTAATGAGGGGAAGGATTGGAGAAGAGAGGAGTAATGAGGGGAAGGGATTGGAGAAGAGAGGAGAAATGAGGGGAAGGGATTGGAGAAGAGAGGAGAAATGAGGGGAAGGGATTGGAGAAGAGAGGAGTAATGAGGGGAAGGGATTGGAGAAGAGAGGAGTAATGAGGGGAAGGGATTGGAGAAGAGAGTAATGAGGGGAAGGGATTGGAGAAGAGAGGAGTAATGAGGGGAAGGGATTGGAGAAGAGAGGAGTAATGAGGGAAGGGATTGGAGAAGAGAGGAGTAATGAGGGGAAGGGATTGGAGAAAGAGTGGAGTAATGAGGGATTGGAGAGATTAAATAGAGGAGAAATGAGGGAAGCGATTGGAGAAGAGTGGAGTAATTGAGGGAAGGGATTAAAGAGAGGAGAGAAATGAGGGGAAGGGATTGGAGAAGAGTGGAGTAATGAGGGAAGGGATTAAAGAGAGGAGAAATGAGGGGAAGTGATTGGAGAAGAGTGGAGTAATGAGGGGAAGGGATTAAAGAGAGGAGAAATGAGGGGAAGGATTGGAGAAGAGAGGAGTAATGAGGGGAAGGGATTAAAGAGAGGAGAAATGAGGGGAAGGGATTGGAGAAGAGAGGAGTAATGAGGGGAAGGGATTAAAGAGAGGAGAAATGAGGGGAAGGGATTGGAGAAGAGTGGAGTAATGAGGGGAAGGGATTGGAGAGAGAGGAGTAATGAGGGGAAGGGATTGGAAAGAGAGGAGTAATGAGGGAAGGATTGGAGAAGAGTGGAGTAATGAGGGGAAGGATTAAAAGAGAGGAATAATGAGGGGAAGGGATTGGAGAAGAGGAGTAATGAGGGAAGGGATTGGAGAAGAGAGGAGAAATGAGGGGAAGGGATTGGAGAAGAGAGGAGTAATGAGGGGAAGGGATTGGAGAAGAGAGGAGTAATGAGGGGATTGGAGAAAGAAGAGAGGAGAATGAGGGGAAGGATTGGAGAAGAGAGGATAATGAGGGGAAGGGATTGGAGAAGAGAGGAGTAATGAGGGGAAGGGATTGGAGAAGAGTGGAGTAATGAGGGGAAGGGATTGGAGAAGAGAGGAGTAATGAGGGGAAGGGATTGGAGAAGAGTGGAGTAATGTGGATGAAGGGATTAAAGAGAGGAGAAATGAGGGGAAGGGATTAAAGAGAGGAGAAATGAGGGGAAGGGATTGGAGAAGAGGAGAATGAGGGGAGGGATTGGATTAAAGAGTGGAGAAATGAGGGGAAGGGATTGGAGAAGAGAGGAGTAATGAGGGGAAGAATTGGAGAAGAGAGGAGACATGAGGGGAAGAGATTGGAGAAGAGAGGAGTAATGAGGGGAAGGGATTAAAGAGAGGAGAAATGAGGGGAAGCGATTGGAGAAGAGTGGAGAAATGAGGGGAAGGGATTAAAGAAAGGAGAAATGAGGGGAAGGGATTGGAGAAGAAGAGGGAGTAATGAGGGAAGGGATTGGATTAAAGAGAGAGGAGAAATGAGGGAAGGATTAATGAGAAGAGTGGAGTAATGAGGGGAAGGGATTAGAGAGAGGGAGTAATGAGGGGAAGGGATTAAAGAGAGGAGAAATGAGGGGAAGGATTGGAGAAGAGTGGAGTAATGAGGGGAAGGGATTAAAAAGAGGAAATGAGGGAAGGATTGGAGAAGAGAGGATAATGAGGGGAAGGGATTGGAGAAGGGATAATGGGGAAGGGATTGGAGAAGATGAGTAATGAGGGGAAGGGATTAAATAGAGGAGAAATGAGGGGAAAGGATTGGAGAAGAGTGGAGAATGAGGGGAAGGGTAATGAGGAGATTGGAGAAGGGGTTGGGAATAAAGAGAGGAGAAATGAGGGAAGGGATTGGAGAAGAGTGGAGTAATGAGGGGAAGGGAGGGGAAGGGATTGAGGGAAATTAGAGGAGAAATGAGGGGAAGGATTGGAGAAGAGAGGAGTAATGAGGGGAAGGGATTAAATAGAGGAGAAATGAGGGGAAGCGATTGGAGAAGAGTGGAGTAATGAGGGGAAGGGATTAAAGAGAGGAGAAATGAGGGGAAGGGATTGGAGAAGAGAGGATAAATGAGGGGAAGGGATTGAGAAGAGAGGAGAAATGAGGGAAGGGATTGGAGAAGAGAGGAGTAATGAGGGGAAGGGATTGGAGAAGAGAGGAGTAATGAGGGGGGAAGGGATTGGAAAGAGAGGAGAGTAATGAGGGGAAGGGATGGAAAGAGAGGAGAAATGAGGGGAAGGGATTGGAGAAGAGTGGAGTAATTAGGGGAAGGGGTTAAATAGAGGAGAAATGAGGGGAAGGGATTGGAGAAGAGATGAGTAATGAGGGGAAGGGATTAAAGAGAGGAGAAATGAGGGGAAGGATTGGAGAAGAGTGGAGAATGAGGGGAAGGGATTAAAGAGATTGGAGAAGAGAGGAGTAATGAGGGGAAGGGATTTAAAGAGTGGAGTAATGAGGGAAGGGATTGGAGAAGAGAGGAGACATGAGGGGAAGGGATTGGAGAAGAGAGGAGAAATGAGGGGAAGGGATTGGAGAAGAGAGGAGACATGAGGGGAAGGGATTGGAGAAGAAGAGGAGAAATGAGGGGAAGGGGGATTGGAGAAAGAGGAGAAATGAGGGGAAGGGATTGGAGAAGAGGGGAGAGTAATGAGGGGAAGGGATTGGAGAAGAGAGGAGTAATGAGGGGAAGGGATTGGAGAAGAGAGGAAAATGAGGGGAAGGGATTGGAGAAGAGAGGAGTAATGAGGGGAAGGGATTAAAGAGAGGAGAAATGAGGGGAATGAGATTAAAGAGTGGATAATGAGGGGAAGCGATTAAAGAGAGGAGAAATGAGGGGAAAGGATTTGGAGAGAAGAGAATGAGGGGAAGGGATTGGAGAAGAGGAGAAATGAGGGGAAGGAAGGGAGAGGAGCAATGAGGGAAGGGATTGGAGAAGAGAGAAATGAGGGGAAGGGATTGGAGAAGAGAGGAGTAATGAGGGGAAGGGATTGGAGAAGAGAGGAGAAATGAGGGGAAGGGATTGGAGAAGAGTGGAGTAATGAGGGAAGGGATTGGAGAAGAGATGAGTAATGAGGGGAAGGGATTAAATAGAGGAGAAATGAGGGGAAGGGATTGGAGAAGAGTGGAGTAATGAGGGGAAGGGATTGGAGAAGAGATGAGTAATGAGGGGAAGGGATTAGAAGAGAGGAGAAATGAGGGGAAGGGATTGGAAAGAGAGGAGTAATGAGGGGAAGGGATTGGAGAAGAGATGAGTAATGAGGGAAGGATTAAAGAGAGGAGAAATGAGGGGAAGCGATTGGAGAAGAGTGGAGTAATGAGGGGAAGGGATTAAAGAGAGGAGAAATGAGGGGAAGGGATTGGAGGAGAGTGGAGTAATGAGGGGATGGGATTAAAGAGAGGAGAAATGAGGGGAAGCGATTGGCGAAGAGTGGAGTAATGAGGGAAGCGATTAAAGAGTGGAGAAATGAGGGGAAGAGATTGGAGAAGAGAGGATTAATGAGGGGAAGGGATTGGAGAAGAGTGGAGAAATGAGGGGAAGAGATTGGAGAAGAGTGGAGTAATGAGGGAAGGGATTGGAGAAGAGATGAGTAATGAGGGGAAGGGATTAAATAGAGGAGAAATGAGGGGAAGGATTGGAGAAGAGTGGAGTAATGAGGGGAAGGGATTGGAGAAGAGATGAGTAATGAGGGGAAGGGATTAAATAGAGGAGAAATGAGGGGAAGGGATTGGAGAAGAGTGGAGTAATGAGGGGAAGGGATTGGAGAAGAGATGAGTAATGAGGGGAAGGGATTAAAGAGAGGAGAAATGAGGGGAAGGGATTGGAGAAGAGTGGAGTAATGAGGGGAAGGGATTAAAGAGAGGAGAAATGAGGGGAAGGATTGGAGAAGAGTGGAGTAATGAGGGGAAGGGATTAAAGAGAGGAGAAATGAGGGGAAGCGATTGGAGAAGAGTGGAGAAATGAGGGGAAGGGATTGGAGAAGAGGAGAGGGAGGAATGAGGGGTAAAGGGATTAAAGAGAGGAGAAATGAGGGGAAGTGATTGGAGAAGAGAGGAGTAATGAGGGGAAGGGATTGGAAAGAGAGGAAAATGAGGGGAAGGGATTGGAGAAGAGTGGAGTAATGAGGGGAAGGGATTGGAGAAGAGAGGAGAAATGAGGGGAAGGGATTGGAGAAGAGAGGAGTAATGAGGGGAAGGGATTGGAGAAGAGAGGAGTAATGAGGGGGATTGGAGAAGAGAGGAGTAATGAGGGGAAGGGATTGGAGAAGAGAGGAGTAATGAGGGGAAGGGATTGGAGAAGAGAGGAGTAATGAGGGGAAGGGATTGGAGAAGAGTGGAGTAATGAGGGGAAGGGATTGGAGAAGAGAGGAGTAATGAGGGGAAGGGATTGGAGAAGAGTGGAGTAATGAGGGGAAGTGATTAAATAGAGGAGAAATGAGGGGAAGGGATTAAATAGAGGAGAAATGAGGGGGAGCGATTGGAGAAGAGTGGAGAATTGAGGGGAAGGGATTAAAGAGTGGAGAAATGAGGGGAAGGGATTGGAGAAGAGTGGAGTAATGAGGGGAAGGGATTAAAGAGAGGAGAAATGAGGGGAAGCGATTGGAGAAGAGTGGAGTAATGAGGGGAAGGGATTAAAGAGAGGAGAAATGAGGGGAAGGGATTGGAGAAGAGTGGAGAAATGAGGGGAAGGGATTAAAGAAAGGAGAAATGAGGGGAAGCAATTGGAGAAGAGTGGAGTAATGAGGGGGAAGGGATTAGGGGAAATTGGAGGAGAGGAGAAATGAGGGGAAGCGATTGGAGAAGAGTGGAGTAATGAGGGGAAGGGATTAGAGGAGAGTGGAGTAATGAGGGGAAGGGATTAAAGAGAGGAGAAATGAGGGGAAGTGATTGGAGAAGAGTGGAGTAATGAGGGGAAGGGATTAAAAGAGGAATAATGAGGGGAAGGGATTGGAGAAGAGTGGAGTAATGAGGGGAAGGGATTGGAGAAGAGATGAGTAATGAGGGGAAGGGATTAAATAGAGGAGAAATGAGGGGAAGCGATTGGAGAAGAGTGGAGTAATGAGGGGAAGGGATTGGAGGAGAGTGGATTAATGAGGGGTTGGGATTAAAGAGAGGAGAAATGAGGGGAAGCGATTGGAGAAGAGTGGAGTAATGAGGGGAAGGGATTAAAGAGAGGAGAAATGAGGGGAAGGGATTGGAGAAGAGTGGAGTAATGAGGGGAAGGGATTAAAGAGAGGAGAAATGAGGGGAAGGGATTGGAGAAGAGTGGAGTAATGAGGGGAAGGGATTAAAGAGAGGAGAAATGAGGGGAAGGGATTGGAGAAGAGAGGATAAATGAGGGGAAGGGATTGGAGAGGGGAGAAATGAGGGGAAGGGATTGGAAAAGAGAGGAGTAATGAGGGGAAGGGATTGGAGAAGAGAGTAATGAGGGGAAGGGATTGGAGAAGAGAGGAAATGAGGGGAAGGGATTGAGAAGAAGTAAGAGGAGAAATGAGGGGAATGAGGGGAAGGGATTGGAGAAGAGTGGAGTAATGAGGGGAAGGGATTAAATAGAGGAGAAATGAGGGGAAGGGATTGGAGAAGAGATGAGTAATGAGGGGAAGGGATTAAATAGAGGAGAAATGAGGGGAAGCGATTGGAGAAGAGTGGAGAATTGAGGGGAAGGGATTAAAGAGTGGAGAAATGAGGGGAAGGGATTAAAGAGTGGAGTAATGAGGGGAAGGGATTGGAGAGAGAGGAGACATGAGGGGAAGGGATTGGAGAAGAGAGGAGAAATGAGGGGAAGGGATTGGAGAAGAGAGGAGACATGAGGGGAAGGGATTGGAGAAGAGAGGAGAAATGAGGGGAAGGGATTGGAGAAGAGAGGAGACATGAGGGGAAGGGATTGGAGAAGAGAGGAGAAATGAGGGGAAGGGATTAAAGAAAGGAGAAATGAGGGGAAGGAATTAAAGAGAGGAGAAATGAGGGGAAGGGATTGGAGAAGAGAGGAGTAATGAGGGGAAGGGATTGGAGAAGAGAGGAGACATGAGGGGAAGAGATTGGAGAAGAGAGGAGTAATAAGGGGAAGGTATTAAAGAGGAGTAATGAGGGGAAGCGATTAAAGAGAGGAGAAATGAGGGGAAGCGATTGGAGAAGAGAGGAGTAATGAGGGGAAGGGATTAAAGAGAGGAGAAATGAGGGGAAGAGATTGGAGAAGAGAGGATTAATGAGGGGAAGGGATTGGAGAAGAGTGGAGAAATGAGGGGAAGGGATTGGAGAAGAGATGAGTAATGAGGGGAAGGGATTATATAGAGGAGAAATGAGGGGAAGGGATTGGAGAAGAGTGGAGTAATGAGGGGAAGGGATTGGAGAAGAGATGAGTAATGAGGGGAAGGGATGGAGAAGAGAGGAGAAATGAGGGAAGGGATTGGAGAAGAGAGGAGTAATGAGGGGAAGGGATTGGAGAAGAGAGGAGTAATGAGGGGGGAAGGGATTAAATAGAAGAGAAATGAGGGGAAGGGATTGGAGAAGAGTGGAGTAATGAGGGGAAGGGATTGGAGAAGAGATGAGTAATGAGGGGAAGGGATTAAATAGAGGAGAAATGAGGGGAAGCGATTGGAGAAGAGTGGAGTAATGAGGGGAAGGGATTAAAGAGGAGAAATGAGGGGAAGGGATTGGAGAAGAGTGGAGTAATGAGGGGAAGGGATTAAAGAGAGGAGAAATGAGGGGAAGTGATTGGAGAAGAGTGGAGTAATGAGGGGAAGGGATTGGAAAGAGAGGAGAAATGAGGGGGATTGGAGAAAGAGAGGATTAATGAGGGGAAGGGATTGGAGAAGAGGATTGGAAAGAGGAGAAATGAGGGGAAGGGATTGGAGAAGAGTGGAGAAATGAGGGGAAGGGATTGGAGAAGAGATGGAGTAATGAGGGGAAGGGATTTGAGAAATGAGGGGAAGGGATTGGAGAAGAGTGGAGTAATGAGGGAAGGGATTGGAGAAGAGATGAGTAATGAGGGGAAGGGATTAAATAGAGGAGAAATGAGGGGAAGGGATTGGAGAAGAGGAGTAATGAGGGAAGGGATTGGAGAAGAGATGAGTAATGAGGGGAAGGGATTAAATAGAGGAGAAATGAGGGGAAGCGATTGGAGAAGAGTGGAGTAATGAGGGGAAGGGATTAAAGAGAGGAGAAATGAGGGGAAGGGATTGGAGAAGAGAGTGGAGTAATGAGGGGATGGGATTAAAGAGAGGAGAAATGAGGGGAAGGATTGAGAAATGAAGGGAAGGGATTGGCGAAGAGTGGAGTAATGAGGGGAAGCGATTAAAGAGAGGAGAAATGAGGGGAAGAGATTGGAGAAGAGAGGATTAATGAGGGGAAGGGATTGGAGAAGAGTGGAGAAATGAGGGGAAGGGATTGGAGAAGAGAGGAGTAATGAGGGGAAGGGATTGGAGAAATGAGGGGGAAGGGATTGGAGAAGAGGAGAAATGAGGGAAGGGATTGGAGAAGAGAGGAGTAATGAGGGAAGGGATTGGAGAAGAGAGGGGAGTAATGAGGGAAGGATTAGAAGGAGAGAAGGAGAAATGAGGGAAGGGAAGAAGAGAGGGGAAGGGATTTAGAGGGAGAAGGATTGGAGAAGAGTGGAGTAATGAGGGGAAGGGATTGGAGAATGAGGGGATGATTGGAGAAGAGAGAAATGAGGGGAAGGGATTGGAGAAGAGGAGTAATTTGGAGGGAGAGGAGAAATGAGGGGAAGGATTGGAGAAGAGAGGAGAAATGAGGGGAAGGGATTGGAGAAGAGTGGAGAAATGAGGGGAAGGGATTAAAAGAGAGGAGAAATGAGGGGAAAGGGATTGGAGAAGAGTGGAGAAATGAGGGAAGGGATTAAAGAGAGGAGAAATGAGGGGAAGGGATTGGAGAAGAGTGGAGAAATGAGGGGAAGGGATTGGAAAGAGAGGAGAAATGAGGGGAAGGGATTGGAGAAAAGGGAAGGGATTGGAGAAGATGAGGGAAGAGAAGAGAGGAGAAATGAGGAGAAGGAGAAATGAGAAATGAGGGGAAGGGATTGGAGAAGAGTGGAGTAATGAGGGGAAGGGATTAAAGAGAGGAGAAATGAGGGAAGGGATTGGAGAAGAGTGGAGTAATGAGGGGAAGGGATTAAAGAGAGGAGAAATGAGGGGAAGGGATTGGAAAGAGAGGAGAAATGAGGGAAGGGATTAAAGAAAGGAGAAATGAGGGGAAGGGATTGGAGAAGAGTGGAGTAATGAGGGAAGGGATTAAAGAGAGGAGAAATGAGGGGAAGGGATTGGAGAAGAGTGGAGTAATGAGGGGAAGGGATTGGAGGAAGAGAGGAGAAATGAGGGAAGGGATTGGAGAAGAGAGAGTAATGAGGGGAAGGGATTGGAGAAGAGAGGAGTAATGAGGGGAAGGGATTAAATAGAAGAGAGGAGTGGAAATGAGGGGAAGGGATTGAAGAGAGAAGAGAGGAGAAATGAGGGGAAGGATTAAAGGAGGGGAGTAATGAGGGGAAGGGATTGGAGAAGAGTGGAGTAATGAGGGGAAGGGATTGGAGAAGAGAGGAGAAATGAGGGGAAGGATTGGAGAAGAGTGGAGTAATGAGGGGAAGAGGATTGAGGGGAAGGGAAAAGAGGAGAAATGAGGGGAAGGGATTGGAGAAGAGAAATGAGGGGAGTAATGATGGGGAAGGGATTAAAGAGAGGAGAAATGAGGGGAAGGGATTGGAGAAGAGTGGAGTAATGAAGGGGAAGGGATTGAGGGGAAGGAAGAGAGTGGAGTAATGAGGGGAAGGGATTAAAGAGAGGAGAAATGAGGGGAAGGGATTGGAGAAGAAGAGTAAAGGAGAAAATGAGGGGAAGGGATTGGAGAAGAGTGAGTAATGAGGGGAAGGGATTAAAGAGAGGAGAAATGAGGGGAAGGGATTGGAGAAGAGTGGAGTAATGAGGGGAAGGGATTAAAGAAAGAGGAGAAATGAGGGGAAGGGATTGGAGAAGAGAAATGGAGTAATGAGGGGAAGGGGATTAAAGAGAGGAGAAATGAGGGGAAGGGATTGGAGAAGAGTGGAGTAATGAGGGAAGGGATTGGAGAAAGAGAAATGAGGGGAAGGGATTGGAGAAGAAGAGGAGAAATGAGGGGAAGGGATTGGAGAAGAGAGGAGTAATGAGGGGAAGGGATTGGAGAAGAGAGGAGAAATGAGGGGAAGGGATTGGAGAAGAGAGGAGAAATGAGGGGAAGGGATTGGAGAAGAGAGGAGTAATGAGGGGAAGGGATTGGAGAAGAGAGGAGAAATGAGGGGAAGGGATTGAGAAGAGAGGAGAAATGAGGGGAAGGGATTGGAGAAGAGAGGGAAATGAGGGGGAAGGGATTGGAGAAGAGAGGAGAAATGAGGGGAAGGGATTGAGGGAAAGAGAGGAGAAATGAGGGGGAAGGGATTGGAGAAGAGTGGAGTAATGAGGGGAAGGGATTAGAGAAGGGAGAAATGAGGGGAAGGATTGGAGAAGAGTGGAGTAATGAGGGAAGGGATTAAGAGAGGAGAGGGGAAGGATTAGAAGAGGGGAAGGATTGGAGAAGAGTGGAGTAATGAGGGAAGGGATTAAAGAGAGGAGAAATGAGGGAAGGGATTGGAAGAGAGAATGAGAAATTGAGAGGATTAAAGGGGAAGGGATTGGAGAAGAGAGGAGAAATGAGGGGAAGGATTGGAGAAGAGATGGAGTAATGAGGGGAAGGGATTAAAGAGAGGAGAAATGAGGGGAAGGGATTGGAGAAGAGTGGAGTAATGAGGGGAAGGGAGAAATGAGGGGAAGGGATTGGAGAGGAGTAATGAGGGGAAGGGATTAAAGAGAGGAGAAATGAGGGAAGGGATTGGAGAAGAGAGGAGAAATGAGGGAAGGATTAAAAGATAGAATAATGAGGGAAGGGATTGGAGAAAAGGGGAAGGATTAAAAGAGAGGAGAAATGAGGGGAAGGGATTGGAGAAGAGATGAGTAATGAGGGGAAGGGATTAAATAGAGATTGGAGGAGAAATGAGGGGAAGGGATTGGAGAAGAGTGGAGTAATGAGGGGAAGGGATTGGAGAAGAAGATAAAGAGAGGAGTAATGAGGGAAGGGATTGGAAAGAGAGGAGAAATGAGGGGAAGATTGGAGAAGAGTGGAGTAATGAGGGGAAGGGATTAAAGAGAGGAGAAATGAGGGAAGGATTGGAGAAGAGTGGAGAAATGAGGGAAGGGATTAAAGAGAGGAGAAATGAGGGGAAGGGATTGGAGAAGAGTGGAGTAAGAGAGGGAAGGGATTGGAGAAGAGAGGAGAAATGAGGGGAAGGGATTGGAGAAGAAGTGGATTGAGGGAAGGGAGAAGAGGAGTAATGAGGGGAAGGGATTGGAGAAGAGAGGAGAAATGAGGGGAAGGGATTGGAGAAGAGAGTAATGAGGGGAAGGGATTAAAGAGAGGAGAAATGAGGGGAAGGGATTGGAGAAGAGTGGAGTAATGAGGGGAAGGGATTGGAAAAGAGGAGTAATGAGGGGAAGGGATTAAAGAGAGGAGAAATGAGGGGAAGGGATTGGAGAAGAGGAGAAATGAGGGAAGGATTGGAGAAAGGAGAATTGGAGAAGAGAGGAGAAATGAGGGAAGGGATTGGAGAAGAGTGGAGTAATGAGGGGAAGGGATTGGAGAAAGAGAGGAGAAATGAGGGGAAGGGATTGGAGAAGAGTGGAGTAATGAGGGGGGGAAGGGATTGAGGGGAAAAGAGAGGAGAAATGAGGGAAGAGGATAATGAGGGGAAGAGAAGAGTGGAGTAATGAGGGGAAGGGATTAAAGAGAGGAGAAATGAGGGGAAGGATTGGAGAAGAGAGGAGTAATGAGGGGAAGGGATTGGAGAAGAGTGGAGAAATGAGGGGAAGGGATTAAAGAGAGGAGTAATGAGGGAAGGGATTGGAGAAGAGAGTAGTAATGAGGGAATGAGGGGAATTGGAGAGAAGATGAGTAATGAGGGGAAGGGATTGGAGAAGAGAGGAGTAATGAGGGGAAGGGATTGGAGAAGAGATGGAGTAATGAGGGGATTGGAGAAGGGATTGGAAAGAGAGGAGAAATGAGATTGGAGAAGAGTGGAGTAATGAGGGAAGGGATTGGAGAAGAAATGAGAAGATTGGAGAGAAATGAGGGGAAGGGATTGGAGAAGAGATGAGTAATGAGGGGAAGGGATTAAAGAGAGGAGAAATGAGGGGAAGGATTGGAGAGAGAGGAGTAATGAGGGGAAGGGATTAAAGAGAGGAGAAATGAGGGAAGGATTGGAGAAGAGTGGAGTAATGAGGGAAGGGATTGGAGAAGAGATGGAGAAATGAGGGGAAGGGATTGGAGAAGAGAGGAGTAATGAGGGAAGGGATTGGAGAAGAGTGGAGTAATGAGGGGAAGGGATTGGAGAAGAGAGGAGAAATGAGGGGAAGGGATTGGAGAAGAGGAGAAATGAGGGGAAGGATTGGAGAAGAGAGGAGTAATGAGGGGAAGGGAGAAGAGGAGAAAAGAGAGGAGGAAATGAGGGGAAGGGATTGGAGAAGAGGGAGTAATGAGGGAAGGATTGGAAGGATTAAAGAGAAGAGAATGAGGGGAAAGGATTTAATGAGGGGAAGGGATTAAAGAGAGGAGAAATGAGGGAAGGATTGTAATGAGGGAAGGGATTAAAGAGAGGAGAAATGAGGGAAGGGATTGAGAAGAGAGGAGAATGAGTGGAGTAATGAGGGGAAGATTAAAGAGAGGAGAAATGAGGGGAAGGATTGGATTGGAGTAATGAGGGAAGGGATTGGGAAGAGGAGAAATGAGGGGAAAGGATTGGAGAAGAGAGGAGTAATGAGGGAAGGGATTGGAGAAGAGAGGAGAAATGAGGGGAAGGGATTGGAGAAGAGAGGAGAAATGAGGGAAGGGATTGGAGAAGAGAGGAGAAATGAGGGGAAGGGATTGGAGAAGAGTGGAGTAATGAGGGGGGGATTAAAGGAGAGAAATGAGGGGAAGGATTGGAGAAGAGATGAGTAATGAGGGGAAGGGATTAAAGAGAGGAGAAATGAGGGGAAGGGATTGGAGAAGAGTGGAGTAATGAGGGGAAGGGATTGGAGAAGAGATGAGTAATGAGGGGAAGGATTAAATAGAGAGAGAAATGAGGGGAAGGGATTGAAAGAGTGGAGAAAGGGAAGGATTGGAGAAAGAGTGGAGATTAATGAGGGAAGGGATTGGAGAAGAGAAATGAGGGGAGAAATGATGGGGAAGGGATTGGAGAAGTAAGAGGAGAAATGAGGGGAAGGGATTGGAGAAGAGAGGAGTAATGAGGGGAAGGGATTGGAGAAGAGAGGAGAAATGAGGGGAAGGATTGGAGAAGAGAGGAGTAATGAGGGGAAGGATTGGAAAGAGAGGAGAAATGAGGGAAGGGATTGGAGAAGAGAGGGAAATGAGGGGAAGGGATTGGAGAAGAGTGGAGTAATGAGGGGAAGGATTGGAGAAGAGATGAGTAATGAGGGGAAGGGATTAAATAGAGGAGAAAGAGGGGAAGGGATTGGAGAAGAGTGGAGTAATGAGGGAAGGGATTGGAGAAGAGATGGAGTAATGAGGGGGGGATTAAATAGAGGAGAAATGAGGGAAGGATTGGAGAAGAGAGGGATAATGAGGGGAAGGGATTGGAAAGAGAGGAGAAATGAGGGAAGGGATTAAAGAGAGGAGAAATGAGGGAAGGGATAATGAGGGGAAGGGATTAATGAGAGATTGGGAGAAATGATGAGGGAAGGGATTGGAGAAGAGTGGAGTAATGAGGGGAAGGGATTAAAGAGAGGAGAAATGAGGGGAAGAGATTGGAGAAGAGATTGGAGTAATGAGGGGAAGGGATTTAGAAGAGAGGAGAAATGAGGGGAAGGGATAAGAAGAGAGGAGAAATGAGGGGAAGGGATTGGAGAAGATGAGTAATGAGGGGAAGAAGGATTAATGAGGGGAAGGAGGAGAAATGAGGGGAAGGGATTGGAGAAGAGTGGAGTAATGAGGGGAAGGGATTGGAGAAGAGTAATGAGGGGAAGGAGTAATGAGGGAAGGATTGGAAATAGAGGAGAAATGAGGGGAAGGGATTGGAGAAGAGTGGAGTAATGAGGGGAAGGGATTGGAAAGAGAGGAGAAATGAGGGGAAGGATTGGAGAAGAGTGGAGAAATGAGGGAAGGATTGGAGAAGAGTGAGTAATGAGGGGAAGGGATGAGGGGAAAGAGAGGAGAAATGAGGGGAAGGGATTGGAGAAGAGGAGTAATGAGGGGAAGGGATTGAGGGGGAAGGGATTGGAGAAAGAGAGGAGAAATGAGGGAAGGGGAAGGATTGGAGAAGAGTGGAGTAATGAGGGGGGAGAGGAGAAATGAGGGGAAGGGATTGGAAGAGGAGAAATGAGGGGAAGGATTGGAGAAGAGGAGAAATGGAGATTAATGAGGGAAGGGATTAAAGAGAGGAGAAATGAGGGGAAGGGATTGGAGAAGAGAGGAGTAATGAGGGGAAGGGATTGGAGAAGAGAGGAGAAATGAGGGGAAGGGATTGGAGAAGAGAGGAGTAATGAGGGGAAGGGATTGGAAAGAGAGGAGAAATGAGGGGAAGGGATTTGGAGGGGAAGAGAGGAGAAATGAGGGGAAGGGATTGGAGAAGAGATGGAGTAATGAGGGGAAGGGATTAAAGAGAGGAGAAATGAGGGGAAGGGATTGGAGAAGAGTGGAGTAATGAGGGGAAGGGATTAAAGAGAGGAGAAATGAGGGGAAGGATTGGAGAAGAGTGGAGTAATGAGGGGAAGGATTGGGAGAAGAGAGGAGAAATGAGGGAAGGGGATTGAGAAGAGAGGAGAAATGGAGGGATTAAAGAGGAGAAATGAGGGGAAGGGATTGGAGAAGAGAGTAATGAGGGGAGAAATGAGGGGAAGGATTGGAGAAGAGAGGAGTAATGAGGGGAAGGGATTGGAGAAAGAGATGAGAAATGAGGGGAAGAGATAATGAGGGGAAGGGAAGAGAGGAGAAATGAGGGGAAGGGATTGGAGAAGAGTGGAGTAATGAGGGGAAGGGATTAAAGAGAGGAGAAATGAGGGGAAGAGATTGGAGAAGAGAGGATTAATGAGGGGAAGGGATTGGAGAAGAGTGGAGAAATGAGGGGAAGGGATTGGAGAAGAGAGGAGAAATGAAGGGAAGGGATTAAAGAGGAGAAATGAGGGAATTAATGAGGGGAAGAAGGGATGAGGGGAAGGGATTGGAGAAGAGGAGTAATGAGGGGAAGGGATTAGAAGTGAGAGGAGAAATGAGGGAAGGGAAGAGGATTGAGGGGAGAAGAGAGGGGAGATTAATGAGAATGGGAAGGGATTGGAGAAAGAGGAGTAATGAGAAATGAGGGAAGGGATTGGAGAAGAGTGGAGAATGAGGGGAAGGATTAAAGAGAAGAAATGAGGGGAAGGATTGGAGAAGAGTGGAGTAATGAGGGAGGGGAAGAGGATTGGAGAAGAGAGGAGTAATGAGGGGAAGGGATTGGAGAAGAGAGGAGAAATGAGGGAAGGGATTTGAGAAGAGAGGAGAGTAATGAGGGAAGGGATTAGAAGAGAGGAGAAATGAGGGGAAGGGATTGGAGAAGAGAGGAGAAATGAGGGGAAGGGATTGGAGAAGAGTGAGAGTAATGAGGGGAAGGGATTGGAGAAGAGTGGAGAAATGAGGGAAGGGATTGGAGAAGAGAGGAGTAATGAGGGAAGGAGAGGAGAAATGAGGGGAAGGGATTGGAGGGATTGAAGAAGAGGAGTAATGAGGGGAAGGATTAAAAGAGGAGAAATGAGGGGAAGGGATTGGAGAAGAGTGAGGAGTAATGAGGGGAAGGGATTGGAAAGAGAGAAATGAGGGAAGGATTAGAAGAGAGGGAGAAATGAGGGGAAGGGATTAAAGAGAGGAGAAATGAGGGGAAGGGATTGGAGAAGAGAGGAGAAATGAGGGGAAGGATTAAAGAGAGGAGAAATGAGGGGAAGGATTGGAGAAGAGTGGAGTAATGAGGGGAAGGGGAGAAGGGAAATGAGGGGAAGGGATTGGAGAAGAGAGGAGTAATGAGGGGAAGGGATTAAAGAGAGGAGAAATGAGGGGAAGGGATTGGAGAAGAGTGGAGAATGAGGGAAGGGATTAAAGAGAGGAGAAATGAGGAGAAGGGAAGAGTGAGAAATGAGGGGAGGGATTGGAGAAGAGAGGAGAAATGAGGGGAAGGGATTAAGAGAGAGAATGAGGGAGATTAATGAGGGGAAGGGATTTGGAGAAGAGATTGAGTAATGAGGGGAAGGGATTAAATAGAGGAGAAATGAGGGGAAGAGATTGGAGAAGAGGAGTAATGAGGGGAAGGGATTAGGGGAAGAAGAGGAGAGAGGAGTGATGAGGGGAAGGGATTGGAGAAGAGAGGAGAAATGAGGGGAAGGGATTGGAGAAGAGAGGAGAAATGAGGGGAAGGGATTAAAGAGAGGAGAAATGAGGGGAAGGGATTGGAGAAGAGTGGAGTAATGAGGGAAGGGATTGGAAAGAGAGGAGAAATGAGGGGAAGGGATTGGAGAAGTGGATAAAGGGATTGAGAGAGAGAAATGAGGATTGGAGAAGAGTGGAGAAATGAGGGGAAGGGGAAGGGATTGAGGGGAGAAGAGAGGAGAAATGAGGGGAAGAGAGGATAATGAGGGGAAGGAGAAGAGAGGAGAAATGAGGGGAAGGGATTGGAGAAGAGAAGAGGAGTAATGAGGGGAAGGGATTAAAGAGAGTAATGAGGGGAAATTAAAGAGAGGAGGGGAAGGGATTGGAGAAGAGTGGAGTAATGAGGGGAAGGGATTAAAGAGAGGAGAAATGAGGATTGGGAAGAGGATTGAGGGGAGGAGAGATGGAGTAATGAGGGGAAGGATTAAAGAGAGGAGAAATGAGGGGAAGGGATTGGAGAAGAGAGGAGTAATGAGGGGAAGGATTGAGAAGAGAGGGAGTAATGAGGGGAAGGGATTGGAGAAGAGGATGGGGGGATGAGGAAGGGATAGAGGAGAAATGAGGGGAGGGAAGAAGAGGAGAAATGAGGGAAGGGATTGGAGAAGAGAGGAGAAATGAGGGGAAGGATTGGAGAAGAGAGGAGAAATGAGGGGAAGGGATTAAAGAGAGGAGAAATGAGGGGAAGGGATTGGAGAAGAGAGGAGTAATGAGGGGAAGGGATTGGAAAGAGTGGAGAAATGAGGGGAAGGGATTTGGAGAAGAGTGGAAATGAGGGGAAGGGATTAAAGAGAGGAGAAAAGGGGAAGATTGGAGAAGAGTGGAGTAAAGGGAATTAAAGAGAGGAGAAATGAGGGGAAGGGATTGGAGAAGAGATGGAGTAATGAGGGGAAGGGATTGGAAAGAGAGGAGAAATGAGGGGAAGGATTGGAGAAGAGTGAGAAATGAGGGGAAGGGATTGGAGAAGAGTGGGAGTAATGAGGGGAAGGGATTGGAGAAGAGAGGAGAAATGAGGGGAAGGGATTGGAGAAGAGAGGAGAAATGAGGGAAGGGATTGGAGAAGAGAGGAGAAATGAGGGGAAGGGATTGGAGAAGAGAGGAGTAATGAGGGGAAGGGATTGGAGAAGAGAGGAGAAATGAGGGGAAGGGATTGGAGAAGAGAGGAGTAATGAGGGGAAGGGATTAAAGAGAGGAGAAATGAGGGGAAGGGATTGGAGAAGAGTGGAGTAATGAGGGGAAGGGATTAAAGAGAGGAGAAATGAGGGGAAGGGATTGGAGAAGAGAGGAGTAATGAGGGGAAGGGATTGGAGAAGAGAGGAGACATGAGGGGAAGAGATTGGAGAAGAGAGGAGTAATGAGGGGAAGGGATTGGAGAAAGAGAGGAGAAATGAGGGGAAGGGATTGGAGAAGAGAGAAGAGTGGAGAGGGATTAAATGAGGGGAAGGGATGGAGAAGAGAGGAGAAATGAGGGAAGGGGGAGAAATGAGGGGAAGGGATTGGAGAAGAGAAGGAGAATGAGGGAAGGATTGGAGAAGAGAGGAGAAATGAGGGGAAGATTGGAGAGAGAGGAGTAATGAGGGAAGGGATTGGAGAAGAGAGGAGAAATGAGGGGAATGAGGGAAGAAGAAATTGGAAGAAGAGTGGAGAAATGAGGGGAAGGGATTGGAGAAGAGAGGAGTAATGAGGGGAAGGGATTGGAGAAGAGAGGAGAATGAGGGGAAGGGATTGGAGAAGAGAGGAGAAATGAGGGGGAAGGGATTGGAGAAGAGAGGAGTAATGAGGGGAAGGGATTGGAGAAGAGAGAAATGAGGAATGAGGGGAAGGGATTGGAGAAGAGAGGAGTAATGAGGGAAGGGATTGGAGAAGAGAGGAGAAATGAGGGGAAGGGATTGGAGAAGAGAGGAGTAATGAGGGAAGGGATTAAAGAGAGGAGAAATGAGGGGAAGGGATTGGAGAGAAGAGTAATGGAGGGATTAAATGAGGGGAAGGGATTGGAGAAAGAGTAATGAGGGGAAGGGAGTAATGAGGGGAAGGGATTAAAGAGTGGAGTAATGAGGGGAAGGGATTGGAGAAGAGAGGAGACATGAGGGGAAGGGATTGGAGAAGAGAGGAGAAATGAGGGGAAGGGATTGGAGAAGAGAGGAGAAATGAGGGGAAGGGATTGGAGAAGAGAGGAGTAATGAGGGGAAGGGATTAAAGAGAGGAGAAATGAGGGGAAGGGATTGGAGAAGAGGAGTAATGAGGGGAAGGGATTGAGAAGAGAGGAGAAATGAGGGAGGGGAAGGGATTGAGGGGAAGGGAAGAGAGGAGACATGAGGGGAAGAGATTGGAGAAGAGAGGAGTAATGAGGGGAAGGATTGAAGAGTGGAGTAATGAGGGGAAGGGATTAAAGAGAGGAGAAATGAGGGGAAGAGATTGGAGAAGAGAGGAGTAATGAGGGGAAGGGATTGGAGAAGAGAGGAGAAATGAGGGGAAGGGATTGGAGAAGAGATGAGTAATGAGGGGAAGGGATTAAATAGAGGAGAAATGAGGGGAAGGGATTGGAGAAGAGATGAGTAATGAGGGGAAGGGATTAAAGAGAGGAGAAATGAGGGGAAGGGAGAAGAGGAGAAGAGAGGAGTAATGAGGGGAAGGGATTAAAGAAGAGGAGAAATGAGGGGAAGTGATTGGAGAAGAGTGGAGTAATGAGGGGAAGGGATTAAAGAGAGGAGAAATGAGGGGAAGGGATTGGAGAAGAGAGAGAGAATGAGGGAGGGATTGGAGAAGATGAGGGGAAGGGATTGGAGAAGAGAGATGAGGGGAAATGAGGGGAAGGGATTGGAGAAGAGAGGAGAAATGAGGGGAAGGGATTGGAGAAGAGGAGAAATGAGGGGAAGGGATTGGAGAAGAGAGGAGTAATGAGGGAAGGGATTGGAGAAGAGAGGAGAAATGAGGGAAGGGATTGGAGAAGAGAGGAGTAATGAGGGGAAGGATTGGAGAAAGAGAGGAGAAAATGAGGGAAGGGATTGGAGAAGAGGGAGTAATGAGGGAAGGGATTAAAGAGAGGAGAAATGAGGGGAAGAGATTGGAGAAGAGTGGAGTGGAGAAGAGAGGAGCAATGAGGGGAAGGGATTAAAGAGAGGAGAAATGAGGGGAAGGATTGGAGAAGAGAGGAGAAATGAGGGGAAGGGATTGGAGAAGAGAGGAGAAATGAGGGGAAGGGATTGGAGAAGAGTGGAGAGGGAAGGATTAAAGGAAATGAGGGGAAGGGATTGGAGAAGAGTGGAGTAATGAGGGGAAGGGATTAAAGAGAGGAGAAATGAGGGAAGGGATTGGAAGAAGAGAGGAGAAATGAGGGGAAAGAGGATTGGAGAAGAGATTGGAGAAGAGTGGAGAAATGAGGGAAGGGATTGAGGGGAAGGATTAAAGAGAGGAGAAATGAGGGAAGAGAAGAGAAATGAGGGGAAGATTGGAGAAGAGGAGTAATGAGGGAAGGGATTGGAGGGGAAGAAGAAGAGGAGTAATGAGGGAATTAAAGAGAGGAGAAATGAGGGGAAGGGATTGGAGAAAGGGATTGGAGAAGAGTGGAGTAATGAGGGAAGGGATTAAAGAGAGGAGAAATGAGGGGAAGAGATTGGAGAAGAGTGGAGTAATGAGGGGAAGGGATTAAAGAGAGGAGAAATGAGGGGAAGGGATTGGAGAAGAGGAGAATGAGGGGAAGGGATTGGAGAAGAGAAATGAGGGAAGGGATGAGAGGGAATGAGGGAATTAAAGAGAGGAGAAATGAGGGGGGAAGGGATTGGAAGAAGAGAGGAGAAATGAGGGAAGGGATTGGAGAAGAGTAATGAGATTAGAAGAGAGGAGAAATGAGGGGAAGGGATTGGAGAAGAGAGGAGAAATGAGGGGAAGGGATTGGAGAAAGAGGAGTAATGAGGGGAAGGGATTAAAGAGAGGAGAAATGAGGGGGGAAGGATTGGAAGATGGAGGAGCAATGAGGGGAAGGGATTAAAGAGAGGAGAAATGAGGGAAGGGATTGGAGAAGAGAGGAGAAATGAGGGGAAGGATTAGAAGAGAGAAATGAGAAATGAGAGGGAAGAGATTTTGAGAAGAGGGGAGGATTAATGAGGGGAAGGGATTGGAGAAGAGTGGAGAAATGAGGGGGAGAAAGAGGGAGAAATGAGGGAAGGGATTGGAGAAGAGATGAGTAATGAGGGGAAGGGATTATATAGAGGAGAAATGAGGGGAAGGGATTGGAGAAGAGTGGAGTAATGAGGGGAAGGGATTGGAGAAGAGATGAGTAATGAGGGGAAGGGATTAAATAGAGGAGAAATGAGGGGAAGGGATTGGAGAAGAGTGGAGTAATGAGGGGAAGGGATTGGAGAGAGAGATGAGGGGAGGGATTAAAAGAGGAGAAATGAGGGGAAGGGATTGGAGAAGAGTGGAGTAATGAGGGGAAGGGATTAAAGAGAGGAGAAATGAGGGGAAGCGATTGGAGAAGAGTGGAGAATTGAGGGGAAGGGATTAAAGAGTGGAGAAATGAGGGGAAGGGATTGGAGAAGAGTGGAGTAATGAGGGGAAGGGATTAAATAGAGGAGAAATGAGGGGAAGGGATTGGAGAAGAGATGAGTAATGAGGGGAAGGGATTAAAGAGAGGAGAAATGAGGGGAAGGGATTGGAGAAGAGTGGAGTAATGAGGGGAAGGGATTGGAGAAGAGGGAGAAATGAGGGGAAGGGATTGAGAAGAAGAGAGGGGAGAATGAGGGGAAGGGATTGGAAAGAGAGGAGAAATGAGGGGAAGGGATTGGAGAAGAGAGGAGAGAGGAAATGAGGGGATTGGGAAGGGATTGAGGGGAAAAGAGAGGAGAAATGAGGGGAAGGGATTGGAGAAGAGTGGAGTAATGAGGGGAAGGGATTAAAGAGAGGAGAAATGAGAAGGATTGGAGAAGAGGGGAAGGGGAAGGGATTAAAGAGAGGAGAAATGAGGGGAAGGGATTGGAGAAGAGGAGTAATGAGGGGAAGGGATTGGAGAAGAGTGGAGAAATGAGGGGAAGGATTGGAGAAGAGAGGAGAAATGAGGGGAAGGGATTGGAAAGAGAGGAGAAATGAGGGGAAGGGATTGGAGAAGAGTGGAGTAATGAGGGGAAGGGATTAAAGAGAGGAGAAATGAGGGGAAGGGATTGGAGAAGAGAGGAGTAATGAGGGGAAGGGATTGGAGAAGAGAGGAGACATGAGGGGGGAAGAGAGGAAATTGGATTGAGAAGAGAGGAGTAATGAGGGGAAGGGATTGGAGAAGAGTGGAGTAATGAGGGGAGGGGAGAGGGAAATGAGGGGAAGCGATTAAAGAGAGGAGAAATGAGGGGAAGAGATTGGAGAAGAGTGGAGAAATGAGGGGAAGGGATTGGAGAAGAGATGAGTAATGAGGGGAAGGGATTATATAGAGGAGAAATGAGGGGAAGGGATTGGAGAAGAGTGGAGTAATGAGGGGAAGGGATTGGAGAAGAGATGGAGTAATGAGGGGAAGGGATTAGAAGAGAGGAGAAATGAGGGAAGGGATTGGAGAAGAGGAGAAATGAGGGAAATGGAGAAGAGGGGTAATGAGGGGGGATTAAAGAGAGGAGAAATGAGGGGAAGGGATTGGAGAAGAGGAGTAATGAGGGGAAGGGATTGGAAAGAGAGGAGAAATGAGGGGATGAGGGGATTGGAGAAGAGAGGAGAAATGAGGGGAAGGGATTGGAGAAGAGGAAATGAGGGGAAGGGATTGGAGAAGAGGAGAGTAATGAGGGGAAGGGATTGGAGAAGAGAGGAGAAATGAGGGAAATGAGGGGGATTGGAGGAAGGGAAGAAGAGGAGTAATGAGGGGAAGGGAT
This sequence comes from Oncorhynchus nerka, assembly GCF_034236695.1. Classification (NCBI taxonomy): domain Eukaryota; kingdom Metazoa; phylum Chordata; class Actinopteri; order Salmoniformes; family Salmonidae; genus Oncorhynchus; species Oncorhynchus nerka. The sequence goes on from NC_088410.1 coordinate 92,364,969, forward strand.
TGGAGAAGAAGAGTGGAGTAATGAGGGGAAGGATTGGAGAAGAGTGGAGTAATGAGGGGAAGGGATTGGAGAAGAGAGGAGGGGAAATGAGGGGAAGGATTGGAGAAGAGTGGAGAAATGAGGGGAAGGGATTGGAGAAGAGATGAGTAATGAGGGGAAGGGATTAAAGAGAGGAGAAATGAGGGAAGGATTGGAGAAGAGATGAGTAATGAGGGAAGATTAAAGAGAGGAGAAATGAGGGGAAGGGATTGGAGAAGAAAGAGGGGAGGGATTGGAAATGAGGGGAAGGGATTGGAGAAGAGAGGAGAAATGAGGGGAAGGGATTGGAGAAGAGTGGAGAAATGAGGGGGGAAGGGATTGGATTGGAAGAGAGATGGAGTAATGAGGGGAAGGGATTAAAGAGAGGAGAAATGAGGGGAAGGGATTGGAGAAGAGTGGAGTAATGAGGGGAAGGGATTGGAGAAGAGAGGAGTAATGAGGGGAAGGGATTGGAGAAGAGAGGAGAAATGAGGGGAAGGGATTGGAGAAGAGTGGAGTAATGAGGGGAAGGGATTGGAGAAGAGTGGAGAAATGAGGGGAGGGATTGGAGAAGAGATGAGTAATGAGGGGAAGGGATTAAATAGAGGAGAAATGAGGGGAAGCGATTGGAGAAGAGTGGAGTAATGAGGGGAAGGGATTAAAGAGAGGAGAAATGAGGGGAAGGGATTAAAGAGAGGAGAAATGAGGGGAAGGGATTGGAGAAGAGAGGAGAATGAGGGGAAGGATTGGAGAAGAGAGGAGAAATGAGGGAAATGAGGGGAAGGATTGGAAAGAGTGGAGTAATGAGGGGAAGGGATTGGAGAAGAGAGGAGAAATGAGGGGATTGGAGAAGAGAGGAGAAATGAGGGAAGGGAAGGGAGTAATGAGGGGAAGGGATTAAAGAGAGGAGAAATGAGGGGAAGGGATTAAAGAGAGGAGAAATGAGGGAAGGAGATTGGAAAAGAGGATTGAGGGAAGGGATTGGAGAAGAGATGGAGTAATGAGGGGGGAAGAAGAGATGGAGAAATGAAGGGAGAGGAGAAATGAGGGGAAGGGATTGGAGAAGAGGAGTAATGAGGGAAGGGATTGGAGAAGAGATGAGTAATGAGGGAAGGGATTAAATAGAGGAGAAATGAGGGGAAGGGATTGGAGAAGAGTGGAGAATGAGGGATGAGGGATTGGAGAAGAGATGAGAAATGAGGGGAAGGGATTAA